>NW_009220642.1:359-13370 GCF_000690835.1 Fulmarus glacialis | reverse complement strand
GGCTGCTTTTTTTTTTTTCCCCTCCCCCAAAGACAAACTTGCTGTCAACTGTACAGGTTGAACCCCACAAAGCTTCCCCATACAGGCCATGCATTGCAGATGGATGAAATGTTATAGAATGTGACAGCGTATTACGAATCTCTCTCTCTCTCCTTTTAAAGGGTTTATTTTCTCAGCCAATACGATAATGTTTACAGGATGCAGACTCATATAAAGCTTAGTAAAGTAAGCAACGTTTGATTGTTCTTTAAAAAGCTGTGGGGTTTTGGGGGGATGTTTTTTGTTTTGGGAGGGGAAGTGGGGACAAAGTGGCATACAACTGGAAGCAATGGCCTTGCTTACAGTTATAGGCATAAGCTGGTCTCTTTTTCTTTCTCTTTCTCCCCACCTCCCTCTTCCCCCTCCCGTAGTGCTTATAGCAAAAATATGTGATTCCATACGACCGGCCTCTGCCCTTCAAAGTGGGAGGCCTCTCTTAATCTTAAATATTTTTACCGAATTTCTTAGTGAATGATAACTGCTGCTTTTTCTTTTTCTAACCCCGTATATGCAATGAAACACACCTTCTTGGATAAAAGGCCTTGCAGCAGCAGACTGTGATCACCTGGTAGTCACCAAAACGAGTCGCCTGGTGCCTTGCTCAGTGTTCAGGTAGTCCATAGCCTCCGACTGTAAAGGCAACAGCACGTAAGAACGATTATCTAGCGTCAGAAGCTAAGGTAGTACAGAGAGAGATTGTTGCGGCACTGATCCAGAAGGAAAGCTCCAGGGGGAAAAAGCCACCATTTCCTGGGGCGTTGCACAGTAGTTTAGGGAAATCTCATGTAAATGAAACTGGTTGGTTTTCCTTTCTCTACTCTCCAACCTCATCCACCCCCATACAGTGGTAAGTGATGGTTGGTTTTTTTTTTTAAGATAATAAAGATTGACTTAATTCTTTTTTTCCTCCCTCTAATTAGTTATAATTGGGGGGGGGTGCATAAAAAAAGAAAGTTATTTTTGTATTGGGTTGTCTGAACTGATTTTTCACTTATGTGGATATCATCATGTGATTTCCCTTCCCCTCCCAAATCAATTTCTTCTATCTTGAGAGGAGAGTAAAGCACCAATTTATTTGATTTGCATAAGCTTCATTTGAAACTTTGTAAAAATGCCCATTCTCTCCTCCTGTTACCTTTACTTTTAGCAGAATTCCTGAATGAAGCTACTGCTACCATGTCCTTCACTGTCAAGGAAGATGCAGCCTGGAAAAAAGAGAATTGAGAAGTCTCAAATATTTAAAAAAAATACATAGTTACACACTGATCCCTACTACAACAAGATGCAGTGCAGTATAAGGGTTTTATTTCCACTTCCTTTCTGTATGTGGTGGAGCACATTTAGATTTAATTCTTCCTCTAGGCTCTATTTATTTGTGTTTTACTCCCTGTGAAAAGAATGCCTTTGATAATATCATTTTAAATATGCTTTCATATTTCTGTGGCATACTTTCTCACATTCCGTGCTTTCCAGCTTACATGATAAACTGTGGTCTTTTCCACGTTCCCACCGATGTGGTCAAAGACAGCTATACAGCTCTCTTGTGGCGTAAGCCTTTTCTACTCTCCTGCAGTATGCTTAACAACAAAGTTTGTAATATTCTGATCACCTATAATTGCAATGCAACTTCAGTTTAGACTTTAAATTCTGATGTACTTTCATAGGAGGGTGTGCAAGTCTTGGAACTGGTTGTTCACCTGGTATTAAACATCTCTTCAGTATGCTGTTTGGAAAAGTGCTTTACAGTGCAAATCTCTTGCTACCAACAAATCAGTACTTAGCAGGACGAGCGTTACTCGGAGTGGTATTTCAATGCTTGCATTATAAGCTGATGTCTATTCACTTTGCCAACCCAAATTCCAGCCCAGGTCTTCACGTAATGCAAATCAGATTACTGAAATCCAGGGTATGCTGATCTGGAACAGCCTGTCAAGATGTACTCAAGGATCTAATCTTAACTCGGAATTTAGTTTAAAATAGTAGTATTGTTCCTTTCCCGTAATGCCTCATTCTCATTTTCCTCCTGAATTAATTGTCAAGCTAAACAGATTCTTACCTAGGTAACTCTGACAAATGAGTGGCTGTACTGCCGAGGTGATTACACAGCTCTGCAAAGTCAAGTAATTTATTTTTGTTTCTTAACTACTGCCTACTTTTTTTGCAGATCTAGTAATACAATGTCAACTGGAAGGGTACGAACGAAAAAAAAGGCATGTTCTTCAGACCAGTCTCCAGACAACCTTCCTCTGAGAAGTTCTGGAAGACAGGTATTTATAATAATTTAAAAACACGTGGGTTCATACGCTGATATTTTTTATTTTGTATTGACATTTATAAAGAAAGCAGGCTTCATTGTGGATAAGTTAGGACTTGGAGTACTTATCGAGAAAGAGGGAGGATTAGTTAATTCTGTGAATAAGTAGGTAAAGTGTCTCATTTGTGAACAATATTCAGAAGAGACAAATGCTCAATATAACCTGTAAATACTTGATATGTTAAAAATACAATCACAGATTTCTGTACAGCCAGACAAAGCTGTCTGCCCATCCAGACAGAGGCCTAAAACAACACAATACACAGTACCTCTGAGGCCCAGAAGAGACATTTGGCATACAGCTTTGTGTCTGGAGTCCAAAAAAAGCCCCAAGCCTACCCTAGTATTTTATCTGAGGCGCAGATAAGATTGCCACTAATTAATATCAGTAAGTATGTGAAGAAGAGATTTTCTTTTTCTGAAGGAGAAATAGAATGAACGCATGAGGCTTGACTCATTAGCATGTGATGGAGCTTAAAATATGATTTAAACTGGAAGCTTTGCTTATAATTTCTTCAATGGCATCAGTTAGACTAAGGGAAGACATTTTTAGCTTTAAATGATATTTCCAGCCTTACTGGGTGTTGTTTTTTTTTTTGTAGAAAAACTGACCTACTTTGACAGCTGTTTCATGCTGCAGCTATTTCACAATGGATACAAAAATTTTCATTAGTACCATTTTAACCATTTGATGCTACCCACAAGCTGCAAAACTGTCTGAATGCCATTTTGTAGAAGATGCATTTGTGTCATTTCTGCTCAGATTTCAGCTATTCTTTATTAGGTGAAGAAGAAAGCGGCTGAAGCAGCAGATGATGATGATGAAGCGTCAGAGAAGAAATATAGAAAGTGTGAAAAAGCTGGATGCACTGCAACATGTCCCGTTTGCTTTGCCAGTGCAGCTGAAAGGTTTTTTTCTTTTTGTTTGCATTTTCCATGGACTTTTCTAAACTTGCAGCTGAAGTTTAGGATCGTAACTATATTCTGAAAAATCCCTTCGTTTCTAAATGTAGAGGGAGAATTGAAAAGTAGTAATATGAGTCTTAAGATGCCAGGAAAGTGTCACAAGTTATTCTTGTTGTGGATAACTTTCTGCTGTGCAAGTTGCTAATTCAGATATAGAATATCTTTAGAATACGCTTATTTATGTTATTAATGGTGTCTTCTGGAACATGCCTTGCTTCTGTGAAACTGAGAGCATACTAGTGTAATCTGAGGAAGCTAAACTTGCTTTCAAGATGGAAAATGAAACTGTCGTTTACTGCAGAAAGTCTTTATCACTCTTTCGTTGGAGTGCTTTGCAGTCGGAGGTGAGATTCTGACCTTGAAATTTTAGGTCTTGGGAATCAGTCGTACTTATTTGAACTCTTTCTCTCAAGTTGTTCATGGCTTTCTGTGTACTTGCACAAGTCCTTTTGCATTCTGACCCTGGCAGTACTGAATGCATGATACTGGCAAGGTGTATCTATAAGAAGCAACATGTTAGACCTCATTAGGCAGTAGGCAGACTGCAATTATATAGCATTCCTCCCTCCCTGGTTAATTAAGACAAACTTTCCTTGTTTTATTTCTTTTCCAATGATATAAAATAATTCAGTGCTTCATTTAGTTATCTATGTGGATTGTTCTTTGGTGGCAGGAGGTCAAAGTATTCTGGATGTTGTCATAGGAAAGCCAAGCGTTTTGGCAGTTGCATAAGAGACTTGTGGGGAAATGAGTACCTGAGAGATCAGCATTCGTGATATTACACTTTTTATTTAGGAAACAATAGATACTGCTGAGTCATCTTTTTGAATTGTTATTTTAATATTTTGATTTCCACCCCTCCCACCCTCCCAAGTACATACTTTCAACGTTATTTATTTGAGATGAGATTATTTCATGGCTAGCTATTTTAGTAGCTTAGGTCACACTGCTTTTTACCTCATGTGTTTTACCTCGTGCATTTATCTTGAACCATTTCATTGAGTTTAATGAGAGTTTTCGAAGTGAAGAGCGATTGCTTTGTCTGATGAATATAATCTTTGCTAGTGGGTATTTCTTTCTGAGATTAATAAAGAATAAATGCCCAGAATGTGTAACTGCTTCCTCAGGATTTTCTCTCATTGGGTTAAAATCGAAACCAACTCGGTCACGTGAAAAAAATAGGCAACATCTGTTTTGTGTTCAGATTTGCCTTTATAGTTTTGTCAGTTGTTCTGGGGACAGGATGTTGTAATGATTTATGAATCAACTGATCACACATACAAGAAAAATACTAATTTAAATGATCCCTCCCACCCCTGCACTAATATCAGAACAAAATGGAACAAATTAAAGGAGCTGTAAGTGGAGAGGGACTTTGTCTTCTTACAGATTTGCAAAACGCTTGGTGTGTAACAGCACATATTGTAAGAGCAAATGTATTTCATGTTCAGGAAACGTCTGCTTAAAGGGTACTAAAGACAGGCTCAGTTGACCATTGTTAGCGGGAGGTTGCTGGAAGCCAGACCAACTATAAAACTGCACATTGTGTACATTTTGCCTCCTTTGCATCTGGTGTTACTTAGTTTGGAAACTGGAAATGTTTGAGACAATTGAAGTGATCTTATTGTTATTTGTATGACTGTAGTGCCTTGTGCAAGTCAGCCTTCATGAATGTAACATAAAGCCCTGGTTTGTCTTGAATATTTTGTTCACATTCTAGAATGTGCTAGTGTCAATAGAAAGATTTTTTCTAAATGTATCGTAAAACTCTTTCTATGTCTCCTGCATTACAGATGTGCTAAAAATGGGTATACGTCTAGATGGTATCATCTCTCCTGTGGGGAACACTTCTGCAATGAATGTTTTGACCACTATTACCGAAGGTAGATTTGCCAGTTAAGGTTGTGCCTTTTCAGTGCTTATTAAAATTTGGCAGATGTTACAACTGTTGAAACATCACGTACATAAACATAATACAAAGACTTGCCCTCTGTGCTTGCTTTATTCGAGGTGAGGCTTAGATATTGGTGCTAAAACTGCAGGTGTTGTATGGACTAATCATCAACTTAAACATAGCAGCGTGAACAGAACTGGTTAGTTTAGGCAGGCTGGTTTGTGTATACAGTTATTCTGAAGCTTTTGTCTTTCTTAAAACAGCATCAGAGAATTTTAAATTATGAGAACAGTTTTAAGTAAATCTATTTTCCTTTATAAAGCAAATTCACTTTACAATGTGAGGTCAGGAGACCTTGCCTCTCTGTAACATCAAATCAGTGAGCAGATTTAACTCTGGCGGCTCAGTGACCGTAAAGACTCACAGAGTGCTTTCAGCTCCAAGCTCCTTCCCATTTGAGTGGGAGTTGAGTCCAGCTCTACTAAGACTTTTGGGTGCTTATGTGCTCAGCAGTACCTGTGACTCAGTCCAGGCCTTAGATACCAGGAAGTGTGCTCATGATCAAGAGGACATAGTGGTCAGGATGCAATTTATTGCTATCGTAAGAACCATGACTATCTCCTTTTTTAATAGGAAAAAACAGGACTCTCTACAGCCTTATTTCTCTGTCCTTATATAAAATGTTTAATTTTAGAATAACTGCTGTTGCTTGAAATGAACTAGATATTCAATTTGCTGATTGCTTGCTGTTTTCTTTTCTCTTTCTTCTTAGCCATAAAGATGGTTATGAGAAATATACAGCCTGGAAAAGGATTTGGACAAGTAATGGTAAAAGTGAGCCCAGTCCAAAAGCCTTCATGGCTGATCAACAGCTTCCTTATTGGGTAAGATGGAGGGTGATTTATTTAGTAGGGTATATTTCAATCTGATGTTCTGATGTGAGTTTCTGATATTGTATGTTCAAGCAGCAGGTCAGCTGAGTTTTTGTGGGGGTTTTCTAGTATTAGAGGACTGTGGAAAAGCTCAAGATAATAGTTCTGATCAGCTCCTCCATTGTTGGAGACCTTCTCCACACCCCACAAAGAACAACCTTCTGTTGCTTTTCAGTGAAGTAGCAGCCAAGATGTGTGATGTTCAGGTAGAATAAGACTTGGCGGGGAAGAGGGAGCGTGCCAGCTATAGGAAAGTACGAGTGTGAAAGACTTCCAAAACAGATTTTGTATTTCCCTGGTAAAGAGAGCAGAAGAGAGACTGGAATGGAAGGAAGTTTGTTGTTGTTGTCGTTGGGGGGAGGGGGGGGTGTTGTTGTTTTTGAAGTGGTGAACAATGTGTTTTTGCAGTAACGCTTGCAAAACCCACTGAAGACCATAGTAATTGGGTGTTGAATAATTTTGGAGTTAGGTTCTGTGGAACCTAATTCAGTCTTAAACGAGATGGGCACAAGGTTTCTGTATACCAAATGTCTTATTTATGACCTGAGGATTACATGAGAACGAATTTAACAACTATGTTTGACAACTTCCTCACATCTCCTTGCTTTCTAATTAGTTAGTTATGCTTCATTAATCTTATCTGTAATCAGACAGCAATGAGTAAAAACATGTTTGTTTTTTGACTTGTAGGTGCAGTGCACAAAGCCAGACTGTGGTAAATGGCGTCAGCTGACAAAGGAAATCCAGCTGACACCACAGATAGCAAAAACCTACAGATGTGGTATGAAACTGAACAATTCCACCAAGGTAACACAGAAGACTTTTGCTCATATTGAAACTACTAAGATGATATTTCTTGTTTGCAGACATTAATTTCTTCTTTTTTGCTGCTTAATGTTTCTAATGTCAAAATGATTGTCTAATGGAATGGAGAGCTGCATGGTGACAGGCCTACATGCTGTTTAGACTTTTAGTTTCCCGAGTGGAAATGTCAAGAAAGATATATCTGGAATATCTTTGTCTGCACAGTCAATTGTAAAATCCTGCATTCTGCAGCTATGGAAAGATTATCAGCATGTACAAAATAGATATATAGCAAAATGTTTATTTCAGTTTTGTTTGGCCATACTTTGTTATTGAGGAAAGCACCTGAAAAACTCAATAAGCTTTTATTGATTTCTAGCAAGTCTGTCATGGGGCTTTACATGAAAACTTTCAGCTTTGGCATGAAGATAACTCCTGAAATTTGAAAGAGTCCTTATAGTGCCATAGTATCTATATAGTTAAAAACATAACATGAAAATACTGACCATGTGAAAATCAGAAGGGTCAGCATTTAATCTTGAAACTTTGTGATAAAGATACTCTTAAAATAAATGAGAAACCTTTCATATAGTCTAGACTGGAAGAGTCTCTCTGGAAAATGCAGGATATTTCCAGAATTCTTCTATAAAATTCCCTTTCCCCCCGCCCCCTTCATTTGTTTGTTTCAGTGTTCCGCTCCATTTCGTGGAACAGAATGTATATTTTAATGTCTGATCAGGAGAAACTAACTTAACAAATGAGAAATATTTTCTGGGGAGTTTTTGCTTTATGGCGTGTTGTGTTTTTTCACTATGCATTTCTCTACTATTTATTTTTACTAACATTATCATCTCTGCTACAGAAGGCTAACACTAACACATTTTTGGTTTTTTCTTTTTTAAGTTCAAAGAACTATGCCATAGACAAATTATTTTGTTTTATATTTAATTTTTGTTGTACAGCTTAAGAATAGCTCTGATACCATTCACTTTTCTTTCAGACTGAGGGCTCAGACCAGTGTTCCATGCCTGAGGACTTGGTGAGTAGTGGCTGTTCCTCCTCATTTGTCCTAGAATATGAAAGCAATCTTAAAGCACGGCGTATTTCTTTCCTTTTCTTGGTCCTTTGGCCAATTATGGCGCTATTTATGCATTTTGCTCAGGAAACTCAGACACTATTTGCAACAGAGCCTAGGGCCTTCTACTTTCTCATCTTTTTCCTCTTTTCCCTTACCACACCAATTAGCTTTCAGGTGGTTCGTGGTGTCTTTGAATTGTGGCCTGTGATTCAAGGTTTAGTCCTAATTCTCATTTTTGATCAGGCAAAACAGTATTCAGTTGCCAGCTTTCAAATAAAATTCCCCATCCTAAAATTTCCCTGTCTTTCAGGTGGTTTCTATCTTTAGTCAAGCTAGTCTCCTCTTTTTGAAGACTACGAGAGAACATCAAAACATGTTTTCTCTCTCCTCTCCCTCACAATACAAAACTAGACTTGATGTATGCTGGTGTTTCAATGGGTTTATGATCATGTAACCCTGCCTTTCAGATTTAGTATGATCTGATGTTCAATAAGCCAATGTTGACAAGTGTACCTGAGGTACCTCTATCCCAGGAAACATGTTCAAGCTTATTGTTGAATCTTGTAGAAGCTTTGTGGTTTTGTTTCCTTAATGCATGTTTGATTTGTAAATTAAGGCTGAATCATTAGCGTTTGTTAGGGTTTTAGAAGGTCTTCGATGGGGATAGCAGAATCTAAATTAAATTGATCAGTTAGTGTAGACTTTTCTACGTTCAGATTTCTGGATGCATAAACGACTGTAAATGTTATATAAAGGGCCTGATAAGGCATAGATGTGTTGTCATGGCATGTCTCATCTGTTTGCTTTCCACGTGGGTGTGGAGTTTGTGAAGTTTCAGCTCCATTTCTGAGGAAGAGATGAATGCTACAGGTTTTCTGTGTCAGGCTGAGGAAGGGGAAAGAGGGAGAGAAAATGTCTTTATGACGTGCAATTCTGAGATTGGTACTGCTAGTGCTTTTTGGTCTCAGTTTTGGAGGGAGGGGGGGAACTGGTTCATTTTCCAACGTTTTCAAAGTACTGACGTGTTCTCTTCTCCCCTCTTTCCTTCACTTCTCCGCTTGGCCAGAGAGTGGCTGAAGTTTCAGACCATTGGTGGTACTCCATGCTCATACTCCCTCCTTTGCTGAAAGACAGTGTGGCAGCTCCCTTTCTAGCTGCATATTATCCAGACTGCGTGGGCATGAGTCCATCCTGTACCAGCACTAATCGGTTACCTGGTGAATCCAACCTTGTGAAGTTAGAGCACTTAAAGAGCGTGCCTAATTTGACTGGTAAGGGCCATCTGCAGGGCTCTGTTGCTTAAATAGGTGTGATAAATTTTGTCTTATAACTGAGTTTATAAGGCACATAATGCTCCTGATTCAGAAATACTGGTTCTGTTCTCAGCACTAATACACACTCTCTGTGTGACTGCCTCTGTACTTCTTTGATGCAATTTACTCATTTGTAAGATAAAGGTAATACATTTCGTATGGCATTTCTTTAGGGAGTAAGCACAGACTGCATAGGCTTTTTGTTTACCACCTGTCATTTGTTTATAGAAATGGGAAATTAACATGCAGGTTCTTAAAGATTGTTTGCGGTCTTAAGGAAATGAAGATTTATCAAAACAAAACATGATTCTGCTAGTTTTGATATTTTGGATCTTTGGGGCTTTGGAGAAAAGGATTTGATTTCCTAAGGCACTCAGATTCTGTTTAGGTTAATTTTTTTGCTAATGACAGCTCTGAGACTGACAGCCTGGCAGTGCGGATCTGCAGAATAGGTCAGGTATGGAGAAAGGTAATTCAGGATTCCCATAATCATCTCAGAGAGTGCTTTGAGGGAAGTTCAGCTTCTGTGTTATCTTAGCAGGCTTTGCTCTAGATAGGTGCTGAAAATAAATCTATTCATCTGTTCAACAGATATTTATCTGCTTAACAAACAGAAGACTTCATTACACAGAGCTACCAATACTGCACGTGGAAAATGATTACTTTTAGTTACTACCTACTCTGGGCAGTATTAGGAGTTGAAGATGGAAGAGGTTCAGAGGACTGCATGAGCCTGTACAGTGATGCTAGACCTTAGACTTGAGTTTAGATCCTGTTCCTTGTTGGACTCATCATGGCATCTGAGGGCACATACTGTTTCTCTGACAAAACTGAAGCTCTGATAGGTCCAAGACGTACCCATCAGGCAGCAGGACAATAATTAATACTGCACAGCCTAGAGGGTAGGAGAGGGGAGAGCAATATAAATGAAATCATTCTGAAGGTGACTAGAAAGCTTCGTTACTTGTTTGTCTGTGTGAGGTCAATGGATCATCTTAGAGGGAAAAGGATGCAATGAAGATAAGACGGAATATGACTAGTTCTTGGTGTGTCTTTATTCAGTTGCAGGCATGAACAAGTATTTCCAGCCTTTTTACCAGCCCAATGAGTGTGGGAAAGCACTTTGTGTGAGGCCAGATGTCATGGAACTGGATGAGCTCTATGAGTTCCCAGAATATTCACGAGACCCTACCATGTACTTGGCTTTGAGAAACCTGATTTTGGCTCTGTGGTACACAAACTGCAAGGTAAGAGATGCTAATAGTTAATTTTTTTGTTTACAAATAATAGCTACTTTTTTGGGATGTGGGCTCTCTTCTTGGGGATTGGACTCTCTTCTTAGATACCTCCTTATGCACCAGAAAAATTACTCCCATCCTTTTGAAAATACATTCCAAGACTGGCTGTTTTTTTGGTTTTTGTTGGGGTTTTTTTTGAGTTTTAATGCCTAGGACCTTCTTTTGCAGTGAAATACAAAAGTTTTAAAAGTATTAAAACTCTACTGAGTCTGCCCAGCTATTAACTTTTAAAGGGATGCTTGAACATTTCTAAATAGTGTTTGTGGGTGCTTTATGATTTTTTTTTTTTTTTTTTTCATATGACTGTTGGACAGGGAAATGATTGTCTTTTTACTTATGCTAACTCTATGACTTCAATGGAATTGCTGGAATTTCACATGCTGAAGCTTTCAGATACCGATGTCTGTATTTATGTGAAGGTTTTTGATATTAATCTATTTTTTATTTGGAATGCCATTTTGGAATGGATTTTACTGGAATGTCATTGTGAGTGTGACCACCAGGTAGATTCATTTTGCAATCAGGCATGCATTTGATACCATTCCTGTACTAATGGAGCACACCATGGAGTTTCCAACAGTATCTTGTAGACTGATTTGCTTTTATTCCATGTTAATCTAGCTTAATAAATTGTTACCTTACTGTGTAAAGCTGGCTAGCAAGAAATTTCCACAAAACTTGCTTTTAAAATGCTCTCAGAAACCTGATTCATGATTAATTTTTACCATCTGGTTTACAGTTTAAATACAATGTAAGCGCATGAAAAAATTGAATATTATATAATAAACGCTTTCTATTCTTTGTTTCTCCTTTGCAGGAGGCTCTTACCCCTCAAAAATGTATCCATCATATCATTGTTCGGGGGCTTGTGCGTATTCGTTGTGTACAGGAAATGGAGAGGATACTTTATTTTATGACAAGGAAAGGGCTAATTAATACAGGGATTTTATCAGTCAGTCCTGACCAGCATCTTCTTCCTAAAGAATACCACAATGTAAGTTGCTGTAATAATGCCTACATTATTAGTGCTATAAAACTACATGGCACGTCATATTTTTTTCATTCTGGATTTTTTGCTCATTACGTGTGATTCCAACCGTTTATGCAAAAATTACATCTAAAAGCAAACACGTTGCATGTTTTTCACAGTTCTCATCTGACTTCAATGGTTATGGAAACTATAGACATGGGACTCTTCCTTTGTTCCCACTAAAATCTATGGAATTCAGTCCTATGGATTTGTGCTTCCTATGAGCTTTTCAGATGGACAGGAACTGTGTGAAAAATACACAGTACACTTAGGTTCTTCTCATGGCTTAACCTTGTAATACACCTCTGCTTCCAGAGGTGAGGAAACTCCTATTCCATATTGGTTTGCAAGAACTATGATTAAAGGGTACGTATTTATGACTAGCAATTTGCTTGACAGCACACAGAAACTTATCAAATTAATGTGTTCTGTAATGGAATATCTCCTAGAAATTGTAAGTTGATTTATGTTTGGAAGGCGTATTTGTATGTTTTTAATTTAGAAAGTAGTTTTTACTGGTCATCCCAATTTGTGATTGAAATCATTACAAGGTAAGTATGTTTCGTGTCTGACAACTTCAGTTAGATTGTGTTACTTGACTGATAACTTCAGCTGTTTCTGTTAAAAGAAATTGAGACATCTGCTTTTAAAGTGCTTAAAAATTGTAACTATTTTCAAAGCTACAATTGATCTTTTCTCTATATTAAATGCACTATCGTCTTTAAAAGTTACCACTGATTACTTTAGAGGACAAGAGAGCCTAGACTTCTGAAACCTACAAGTATTTTTAACTTTAGTAAGAAAAAAATAGGTGTGCAATGATAATTTCTATTTTAGTTCTAACTATTTTTATTTATTTAAATCTTTTATTATTTTTTAGAAATCTGTCATTATTGTTGGGGCTGGTGCAGCAGGATTAGCAGCAGCCCGACAACTGCACAACTTTGGAATTAAGGTAAAAAACTTTAGAGTACATTACTTGAAAAATCAGCCTTCCTCTGCTTTGAAAGTGTTGATCAAAATGAAAAAAAAAAAACCATTCTTGTTACAAACATTTGTGTGTAGGGCATCCTAATTAATTTGTAAAATCTGGGGGTATATTGAGTAAATCTGCTGTTTAAAAACAGCATTTTTTTGTATCTAAAATTCAACAGAGCATGCAGTGAGTATTTTACATAGACTTGGTTTGGGAGGATAGGGAGGACATGGAAATTCGTGTCCAAATAATGGGACTGTAGATAATGATGGCTGTTTAAATGAGGTGAAATTTTCTTTCCTTTGTGCACTTTACTGTACTTACTTGTTGCTTATTAAAAACAAGCAAATCATATGTATTTCTGTTT
>NW_009220642.1:0-331 GCF_000690835.1 Fulmarus glacialis | reverse complement strand
TGATCTCACAATATTTACATGTTGACATAATTTTACACATCAGAATATTCTTACGAAAATCTATGGGATTCTTTACACATGAAGTGTTTGCAGGGCTGATGTTTAAGGAAATGAATGAGCATCTGACTTTCTGGATTTATATGTTTATATGTTCATATATGTATATATTTATATGAAAACCTGAATCCTATAGCCCCATTATCTCATTCTTTGGTTGCTAAATAGCAAATTGCAGTGCAGCCTTTTTGTACATCAAGTCCTGTGGAAAGCTATCCTGCAGTAAAATATGTAAATATCAACTGGTAGGACCTTTTTTTTAATATATAAAATA
>NW_009220641.1:0-3896 GCF_000690835.1 Fulmarus glacialis | reverse complement strand
TCTACCCCAGCCAAAACCAGGACAGAGACTGATTGCTGCTAACCTGAGCTGCATCCAAATAGTTCAAGGAATGGAACCCAACACTACGTCCATTAAACTGCACTGTAGTGAATTCATCTTCCTTTGCCACATGTTAGAAGCTGTGGATCTTGTTACTTGCCCTTGTTTCCAGACTCTCACAGCACACGCAGCCTCTGTATGAATAGCCATTCCACAGGGGAATAAAGATGTTGCCAATTTTTTATCTTAACTGTTCTAGAAAATCAGATTTACTTTCCTTTGCTGCAAATATTTCAGTCACACTTGCCTATTAGATCAGTTATACTTTAGTATTTCTATTAGTTTCTCCTCTTCTTTATAAATGAATGGCAGCTACTTTGCATTAATCAATTTTCAAGATGAACATATACATACTCCTCAAATTCTGGTTTCAGAATATACTTTCAAGCATTAAGATGTATTGTCTAGCAGTATTAGGATATCCCTAATGCCTGTTCTCCTTCACAGTAACTCTGTTTCAGAGACCCTAGGACATGTCAGAACTTTAGTAAAGAAAAAGAAAAAAATCAAGCAAGGAGCAAGTGAACAGACATAAGAGCATAATTAAGGGACTGTGCAAGGTGAACATACATACACATTAGTTTTATGTATTATAAAGTTTTATATAGTATGAAAACCTTTACTTTTTCTTGGTATACGTGGAGTAGTTTCACCTTGGTCTGATAAGAGAGTATTATTGAAGACAAAAATCAAATAGCACTAAGAAATCAAATGCACCCAGGTGCACTTTGTACATGTTTAAGTGCATTGTATTACCCTAACATCACATGGTATTCCTTTGAGCTACGTTCCTCGACAGAAACTGAGCAAGCTGCCTAACAGGGCAGAGATTTCTTTCATCTCTGAGTCGAGCTGTATGCTGAGGTCTCCAAAGGAAGGTAAAATACTGCAACAAAGGGACAGTGTAAGCCACTGCATACATTTCTGTTGTAAATAATATGCAGCTAACTTCAGCTCCTCCCCAGTGTTAAAAAGGGTGGCTTGCACTTTCCTCCCCGCTAAGTGGGCAAGGTGACACATCGTTAAGTAGCATGTGGCATATTATGGATTAGATTTTAAAGGGACCTTGTTCCATCAACTATTGCAAGCCTATATACAAAAGCTCACACCCATCAGGAACCAGCAAACACGCTACCTGACTGAAGAGTTCTCTTTTTCTTTTCATACTCTCAGAAAACTCTTGCAACCAAGCACGCTTTGAGCAAATAGGGAGGCAGCAAAGCTACAATTCCAGAGAATGTAGTTTTTTTGAAGAAAATGACTTCTTTAAATTGCTTTGGATGTGAAAAGGAGAAATTGCAGCTAGAGCGGATACAGAGTGTAACCTGGTACATAAACATCCTGCCACAGGAGGATGTTATCAACAAGTCATTCAGTCCTGTACTGAAGTGGTACATGATCCTCTGGTGAAATATTTATTCAGGATATCAGGTAACCTCAGGATATAGGTAACAGGGCTGTATAAGGTGATGTCTCAAGATGCTTTCCCAATCTGTTTTCTGCGATTCTGCACCCTATATAGCCAGGACAGCCCGCAGACATTCACAGATCACCAACCAGTTCACCAGTGTTTTAAAATGCAGACACTTTCCAGATAGTAGACTCACTTGGTTTTCTCTTACTCTAGCTTGCGCCAAGTTGTCAAACTCAGATAGGGCAGCAGGATCAGAACACAGACAAGCCAGGCCCGGAAAATGTGAAGTTTGCAAATTCGAATGAAGTGACCTTTTACTTAAGCGTCCCCCCCCTCAGTTTTCTGACTTACATACATATAATTTGGTTTTGTAATTAAGGCACAAGATTGGAATTCAACTTTACAGCAGAAAACAGAACTGAAGACAACTTCCACCACACAAAACTTTTAATCTTTTCCTTCCAAGATTCCTCTCTCTTATTTCCTTCTTTTGCCTCATCTATCAGCTCTTTAAGATAGAAACTGTTGCTTATCACTTATTTATATAATGCCTCACAAAACAGTGCTTCTGTGCCAGCTCAGGTACCTGAACATTTGCTCGTGTAAAACAAAACAATAGCCTGCAAGCTTTGAGGAGTTAGTAGAGAGGGTATCACAGAAAAAGGAGAACTATCAGAGGAAGCTAATGCTGGGCATAAATGACATTCTGCTGCAGAACTAGTGTCATTTGCAGAAGTTCACACAACAGATGAAGACCTGAATTTCTTCTGACAACATAACGCACGGCCTATCATCATCAGACCTCTGTTTTAATTAAGCCTACCCTAGCACTGATGCTTTCATTATAAGCATAACAACTGTTTGGTAACTTTAGAAAAAATATTTGCTCACAGGCTCTAACAAGCAGGTGTCCAAATAATAAAAATTACTGTTGCAACCTGGATCTTTTTTCTCAGCCTTAAAGGGTAAGCTAAAGGAATTCCATATTGCTTCTGAAAGGTGCTTCCTCTGGGGCAGAGCTGAGGACCACTGGAGGGGAAACACAAGTAAAGTTATTGTGCAGCTAGCTGCAGTGTACTTACTGTGGGGGATTTAAAAAAAAAAAACAAAACCAAAACAAACACAAAAACCCCTGCACTCCACATTCAACTTTGGCAATCCTGCAGAACTTATTTCAAACAAATAAGGTCCTAAGAGATTTGATTGCAAAGTTAAATTACCCAACAAATCCAAGATACTATGTGTTATGACATACTGCACCTACTTTCTATAGGAAATGCTGAGACCAGTTATTTCCCACCAAAGTAAAAGCTATTTTAAGCCTAACTCTAGCATAAAACAGTTAAAGTAGCATCAAATATAGTATTGTACACCTATAACCCAACACCACCTCTCTCTACAGAAAACAAACAAAAAGCCCAGGACGCAGATTAAAGTTTGACATATAGATTACATGCTGAAAACAAAGTATAGTGAAGACTAACAACAACGCAGAAAACCTGCATCAGCACCCTTCTGATAAAACAACACTGACTGACTGTGTCTTAATTGGATGTGTTAGTAATCATCTTTTTAGGAACACTTAAGTATCATACTTCAATTCAAACTTTTTCTTACTTCGAGTGAGAACAACCCACCACTCCCTCCTATTTTTAAATGCACTACCACTCAGGAAACACTGTAGGTGAATGAATTTATAAACTTAACCTGAAGGTTACCACAGATGGACCTTCTTGAAACAAAACAAACAGGAAAAGAGTAAATTATAAAGGTGTGGGCCCTTAATTGAAACTACTCAGTCTTCAGACATGTACATAGGGAAGTTTGGCCAACAATGTGGGGAAGAAAATGTGGCATTTATGTCAAGCTGGGTACAATTATTAATTGTTCCTCTAGGAAGTTTTATGTAATTCATACTTAAAATACTACTTCTTTTAAAAAGCATTATTTTAAGCAGAAAAAAAAACCCAAACCCCAACTTTTAGGTTTACATAACTTCGAATTTTTCCCAGTGGAAGTGCTAGCCTACACACACGCCCGTGGAGGAGCCTCCTGCCCAGGCGCATTGGCACAGCCAGGTCCCAAGTTCGGTGCTCCTCACACTTCCCGTTTGACCCCAAACCACCCGACTACTACTAGAGCGGTTTATCACCGCCGGTTCACTCCCGGTACCACAGCGAAGCCAACCCGCTTCTGCACAAAAGGCAGCTGCTGCACACACTCAGAAAAAAAAAAAAAAAAAACCACACAAAAAAAAGTAAGAATGAAACCTCTCGAAACGGCTGCAGACACAAATAACGACTTTGATCGTGCAAAGACCATTTTCTAAGGGGCTCTTTGTGCCGGGTGAGCCGACCGCTTCAGGGCCGACCCAGCGGCAGCCGGGCCGGGCGCTGAGGGAACCGCTCCCCACACAAACTCC
>NW_009220640.1:0-46841 GCF_000690835.1 Fulmarus glacialis | reverse complement strand
TGACTCACGCCCGGGTGTGCTGAATCAGTCTGGAAGGGAGACGTTGCTGAAGTGCGTAGCCCAGCGCCACGGCTCAGCAAAAACACCTTTGAACTGTAATTTTTGCCTTTCCTGTAAAAGGAAATTCTCTCCCGTGACATGACAATATTCCGAGTGCTCTTGATTCGCTTTCAGACTTTCAAGCCACTGTAGTATTCATTTCTGACTGGCTTAAATTTTGTTCTGAAGCATGTGACTTCTTCCAGTGTTCACGTCTGAAAAGCTGAAACCTTCCATTTCAGAGCAAACGTTTTTAGCTGATTTAAAACAAGAACTGACTCTTGAAGATAATAGACTGTTTCTGCTTGCTGGTCTTTGTGCTATGGCAGTCAAAAAGCGTAATTCCTGCTTTATGTGATTGGTGTTTTTTGGTTGGTTTGGGTGGTTTTGTGGGTTTTTTTCAGATGTACATGTAATTAAGAGTATAAGAAGGGTGTTACCTTTTTCTCTTCTCACAGAAAGCCCCATTTTTCTTGACACTATAGAAAGCAACATAGGCAGATTCAGTTTTAAAATTGTGTAGATGCTAAGTATTTTGCCGTTGTTCTGTAGATTGGCTTGTCACGATATGTACTAATCAAAACTATATATGTTTAAAAAGTACCTTGGCTCCACTGCATAATACCTGTTTTGGGGCAGTATTGTGCTCATTGCTTGCTAGTAGTCATGTATTTATTTATCATTAACCAGATTTGAAGGGCAGATATCTCACAGGATTAGCACTGTGCAAAACCAGAACCTCTTTCCTGCTATAGGTTTCTTTTTAATGTTAATTTGTGGTTTAGGTGGTTAAAAAAGTTAGGCTGTACAGTTATTAACAAAGCTGCTAAGCGCAACAAGCCTTAACACACAGAACTTTTGGGGCTGTGTGTAGCTTCATTGTGTGGCAAACATCACAAGAGATGAGATATAGAGGCGTTTCAATAAAATGCAGAATTTTCCCTTTTTGCACTATTTATCATCCTATGCTTGGTCAGAAGGAAACTTCCAAAAGACGCAGTTGCCGAAGAGATGGGCTTGTAGCATCATTGAGGTTGAGCAAACTCTGGGGTTAATGTATTCCTGATATGTAGAGTTACAGTGTTAACTAACATAGTTAATAGTTAATTTAGAATGCAAGACTAATTTAATAAGAAGTAACTGTAAATCTTTAATATTGTGTGTGTTCTTTTAAAGGAGACAACATACTAATTTTTCTAAGAACTTGAATCAGGTGAAAATAAGTTTTGTTTCATGGTCTATTCCTTCTGAGTTCGCCAAGTTACATAGCAGCTTTCATATCAAAGTCATTCCTGAATGTATTTGGGAAAAGAAACAAATAAATGGCAGTATTCTTTGGGAAGGGATGAGAGAGGAAATGCTTAGCTGTGTGCAGAAAGATGCCCAAATACATAATGGGGAACATAAGCGTGGTTAAAAGTCTACATAAGGTTTACACGTTAGAAACACTTCAAAACTGCAACTTTAGTTTTAGAAGAGAAAGTTCTTCTCAATTCTGACTACTTGATGCCAAACCTCCTGACAGAAGATAAAACATAAAACGAGCTAGTACTGTTTGTTTCCTTTCTCCAGAGTGTTTTTAGTAGCAACTATTCTGGGGTTTTGCTTCCTTTCGGAAGTTTTTTTAAAAAGTAATGTCAATTGAAATATTCTGGCAGTGCTAACAATGTCTTCCTACCTGTTCCATTCCTGTCAGGGGCCAGCTACAGCACAAAAGTCAAATGTTGTTTGAAAGTTGAAGGAATGAACACACCCTTGTCCCCTCATCTCATACTGAAGTGGGCGTCTCCTATATTTTCTACAACTGAAATGACTTATTAAATCTGGAGGCTTCTGAGCAAGAGAACACAAAAGTAAGTGTTTTCAAGTAGACTGGGTTACATTTTTGTGTAAGATGGGGTGTGTGTTTTTCAACAAAATCTAAGTAATTGGTGCGCAACCTCTTTGCGGGGTTGTTGCATATAATGAATGGAAAGGCTGTATGCCAGAGACTCTCTGTGATGTGACTACACCCATTAATGCATAACATACATAGGCAGATGTGGAATACAGAAGTATCAAACTTTCTGTGCCCGGCGAAGTACCTGCCTGTTACTTGAAAGAGAGCACACCCAAAAGTATGGTGCTGCCCTGTGAATGACTTAGGCAGGATAGTCCCAATCTCCCCTTTCTTAGGGATTGAAGCAAAGAATCGTTTTTGGGTGAATTCATCATAGTCCTTAGTCTACTTCTTTTTTATCAGAGGCAAACTCAGAATGCTACTTTCTCCATGGTACTGTGTGTATTCAGAGAAACAATTCATGTAGTGGAAGAAGGAACTAAACACAGCAGATGAAAGAGGATGAGTCTGATGCATCAGTTGTCCGTGTTCTCAAAGGAAAGTTAGAGGAAAGCCTGAGTAGGGGATGTCATTTTAATCGTTACAGTCTCATTTTTTTTATACAGTAGATCATTATATAACAGATACAATTTCCATTTCTCTTGTGGAATCGTCGGTTAAACCTTTAGCAATAGAACTACAGTGGCCTAAGGGGATATCTTTCAAGAAGAATGAGCAGAGAGCAACTGAAGGCTTTAATAGAAAACTTTGAAGCTGTATTTGCTATCCCATAGGCTTTCCTGTCAACTGCATCAGCTTTTGACAATGTGGGAGGTATACATTCCCTGCAGGGGATGCAGAGTAGAGAAAATAGGCTGGGTGGGTTTAGAAAGCCACAGATCAGCCTTCAGGCATAGGTTTCCTACAGATGTAATGCTGATTCTAGAGGTAATGTGACAAATGGTTCCTAAAAAAAAAAAAAAACCCACTCACTTCTGTCATGCCACCTAATCTAGCTAGATTTAACAGCTACTCACTGTACAGGGCTACATGTGTAGAGGGAAAACTACGACTTTCTTTGATCCACTCACATGACTGAACTTCCACTTTAGAACTCAGTTACCAGAGTAAATATTAAGAAAAAGTCAGGAAAAAAGATAATCATGGCAAGGAGAAAGATATTACACATAGAACAAATACAGGAGAAGCAATAAGTGAGTACAAGTGGACAGAAATAATTGTTAGCATAAATTACAAGGAACAGACCTCTGACAATTGCTAGAAAACAGGCCTTAGCAAATAATTACATTTATTACCACTGAAGTAGGTGCTGCTTTTCCTTGTTACTGTGATATAAAGCATGAGAAATATCAAACTAACAGATCAGAGTCCATCAGCAGATAAGTTACTTAGTGTCCATGATATAGCACATGTCCTACTGTATCATCTGTCTTTGTGAGAGAGCTTGTAATTCCCTTACAAGAAAGCTTGCCAGGATAAAAGCCAGGGATATCACCCTAAGCTACATTTTCAATATAACTTGAAAGGAGGAAGCAATTGGGTTGATAATTAGAAAAAGTAACGTTACAAACTTTTATGTTAGGTCTTGTTGGAAGTTGTGATTTACTTTGAAAATAGGGTGGGAGTCAAATTC
This sequence comes from Fulmarus glacialis, assembly GCF_000690835.1. Classification (NCBI taxonomy): domain Eukaryota; kingdom Metazoa; phylum Chordata; class Aves; order Procellariiformes; family Procellariidae; genus Fulmarus; species Fulmarus glacialis. Next base: position 43,329 of record NW_009220640.1, on the reverse strand, counting down.
CATGAGAAGTTAAGACAGTAAAAGAAAACCTTCAAATGGAGGCAGGAGAAATATCAATCAAGAGAGAACTGAAGATTTTTTTACTCCCCCCAGCTATTATTTATTCAGTACCTGGCTTCCATGTTCAAGCTATAAGATTTGTTTTTTTTTTAAAGAAGCGTATACACGGAAGTGCATAGGATCTGGTGGCACTGAGAAAATATTTGCCAAACTTTCTGCCAGGCTTTTGCTACTTGCTGCCATTTGTAGAACTTCATTGCCAGGATACTATTTTTTGTTAGTGCAAGATCTTCCTTCTAATATCCTCAAAACTACCTGGTATAGTGAGCCTATAAAATAGTGCACAGGCAACTGGCGCATTCTAATTTGTTTGCTGAATTAGCAGTCACTTGACTGTTGCGAACTTTTGTTCGTTTGCACTTGTTCATATTGAGTCCTTTGGGGACAATGACTTGCCCTTTCAAATACAGGCCACACTAGGGAACAAGAGAATGCTTTTTCTGGGAGAGGGAATGTTTCTGCTTCTTCGCAAACAATTTCAGCAGTCTGTGTTGAGTTGTACAGCTTGCTGTTCACAGTCTTAACAAAGAATTGGCAACATGAGGGATTCTGGAGTGCATTCTTAAAGACAGGAAGCCTGGTGGAGAATTAGCATTTAGCAAACAGGTAGCTCCAGATTGTAAGCTTTTTTGTAAGTGATACTTTTTTTGTAGGATACAGAAATTTTTTATAATGCATTACTGATGAATTTGATTAACTGACTTAGAAACTTTAGCGCAGAAGGGCAAATACTAGTATGCATTCTACTTGCACAGTATCCCATTGAGGCTTGTACTGCTGGCATGCTTTTTGTGTTCTAGTTATGGCTTGAATTGAGAAGGCTTTCAAAGAGACTTGAAAGCTCATACGGTTTCCCTGGAAAATGTAGATTTAGTAAGTATATGCCAATCATATCATTTAGACATTAAGGGAGAAGACCCACTAGTGGCATAATCCAGTCTCAGATCAGTAGAATCATAAGGATCCACTTGAGGAAAGGTAAGGGCTGCAGACTCCATTACTAAGAGGTTACACTTGAAAGTATTTTGCACCCCGTAACTGTGATGGTAAAGAAGAAATAGGAGACTCAGTGATCTAGCAATCCACATTGACTCCAAAGATGTGCTCTGGAATAAGTGCAGGTAGAAGTTTATAACTTGATATGCAAAGGTGGTTTGTTGGTGTATATCATAGGTATGATTTGCCCTTGAACTCTGATGGTAAGAAATCATAAGTGCTTTCTTAGGTGGTTTAATAGAACCTCTTCGTTTTCCTGTTTAAATGATACGTACATCTCACAGGTAAGTCAGTTTTCCTTTCTTTCTGTTTGCCATCAGTTGCATAACAAGTGACAGGTAATTGCTACTGGCCACAAGTAAATACATGTAACTATGATGTCTGAATTGGCATTGCTCTAGGCATGTTTTTGATCTCAGTACTGTATGACTTTTAGATGTTAAAATTTGTTTTCTAGTTAGGTAGTCTAAATGTATCAGGTCAGAGAGAGCATGAGTGACATCATTATGATTAATGATCGGGGGATGGAACACCTCTCCTATGAGGAAAGGCTGAGAGAGTTGGGGTTGTTCAGCCTGGAGAAGAGAAGGCTCCAGGGCGACCTTATTGCAGCCTTTCAGTACTTAAAGGGGGCTTATAAGAAAGATGGGGACGGACTTTTTAGCAGGGCCTGTTGCAACAGCTCAAGGGGGAATGGTTTTAAACTAAAAGAGGGTAGATTTAGACTAGATATAAGGAAGAAATTCTTCATGATGAGGGTGGTGAAACACTGGCACAGGTAGCCCAGAGAGGTGGTAGATGCCCCATCCCTGGCAACATTCAAGGTCAGGTTGGACGGGGCTCTGAGCAACCTGATCTAGTTGAAGATGTCCCTGCTCCTTGCAGGGGGGTTGGACTAGGTGATCTTTAAAGGTCCCTTCCAATCCAAACTATTCTATGACTATTTAAAAAAAACCCAGTTTTGCTTCTAAAACCCCCCTGCATTAGTATCTTTCACTGTTGCAGGAAGTTTTTATGTTTTTTTTTATTTCCTTTGGAAATAAGTTTAAGCAAGTATTTCTGTATGGATTTTCTGTGGATTTTTTGGTGGTTTGGGTTTTTTTAACTTTATGTGTTTGAAACTGGAATGCTCTGCCTTATGCTACTTATTTTTTGTAGCTTTGTTAAACTTTGGAGACTTCTGCTACCTTATTTTTGTTTCCGTTATTGAGTATAGTTCCTTTGTGCTAAAATATAACTGGTTAAATGAGTGTGATAGAGATGCATTTATTTCTATGGACTTGCTTATTTGGTTGTGGCACTTTGGTCTCACTGTGTTTCTTTTTGGTTGGTTGATGCTATTTGGTTAGCTGATGACAGCTGAAGTCTGGAAAACTGCCTTCATTGTTGTAGATTTTTCTTGTGACTTGTCTTGTATCCCTGTATATCTTTATATCTAATTCTGAAATGTTACTAATCTTTAATGAGATTAATGACTACTCTTGACTTCATTAGATTAAATGCTCATGTACTAGTGTTAAAGATGCTGATGCTTAATTCAGTGACTCTGATATGATAACTTAGATGCCTTGTTGGCTTGACCCTTCAGGACTGTTGCGTTTCCATATTTTTTTTTAAAGGATTTATGTTCCTTTCTGCTTAATACTTAAAGTCAAATACTTTTTTTTTTTCTTCTCCCTTCATGGTTATCTTAGCTTCATTTTGCTATTGTCTTAGAAATTCCTAGAGTTCTGCTCTATTCTATATGTTATTTCTGAAAACCTATGTATTATGTGTTATCTCTTCTGTGCAGTTGTGGTGCTGACAGATGTGGTTTTGTTTTTAGGACTTCGTATTTTATGCTTTTAATTTTATTATGGGAAACACAAGGCAGTATATTCACACTGGCTCTGTAGGTTGTTACTGTACCAAATAAAACTCTCCAATCTTTGTGTAACACCAGCATACTTTGTCATTATAAACCTGCTTTTTTCATTTTTTTGCATCTTCTGTTTAAATGAGGGTGCAAGCAGCTTTTTCTATATACCCGCACTAATTTACACTTACCTCTCAAACACAGTGAAAAATTGTTTACTAATATAATACTATTTTTTTTTTTTCCTCTTTGAAATAATTCCTTATTTGGTGTCAGGTCTAACTATGAAAATAACTTCATTTTTATCTAGACTGGCAGATGCCTTGCAGATCTTAAATGATTAACCCAGTGCGCTGATCGCTTTCAAGTGTCATATAATTATCCAATTGTAACTGTAACTCTTTTTAGAAGTGCTCTAGTTGTTTTCTGAATTACTATGACAGCAAATGAAGGGGCTTAGTAAATTTTGTAACTATATTTTTAGGAGAGGCCTTGGAGATGCACAGACTTTTTTCATTCTTGCACAGATCACTATCTGGAGCAGGATTATGAGAATTTTGGCGTTATCCTGTGTCATGGTTATTGATATGTGACAGAAATCTGAATGCTTCTAGAAAATGTTCAGTCGAACTTTTTGTTGTTCATTTTTACCGTATTGATAAATCCGATTCTGGTAAAAGCAAATAATTCTCATGCTTATCCAGTTGCACTTATTTTTTTTGTGTGTGTATATATGTATATGCACACACACACAAAACCCAACTGTTTCAACTATAATAATATGTCACTAATGTTTTTTTCATCATGATTACCTCTTACTCAGTATATTCTGTAAATGTCTTCTGAGTATGGTAATTTAGTGGTTTAATTTTCAGATTAACATATTGAACATTATAGACTATACGAAGTTAAAAACTTCATTTTACATTAAGTGTTGTAAAAATTGCTGTTGCTCCAAATGATTGATATAGGTACAAATTTGAAAGTGTTTTTTCCAAAGTTTTAATCCAGTGATGGAGGGTCAAAAATATTAAATATCTGGGAAGTGGTGCTCACAATTTACTTGATGCAGTTTACTTGATCTCAGATGTTTGTGGTAGTAATCCTTTGGCAGATGCAGATTATGTTGGTTTTGGCACAAACTAGTTCTTTATACGTGTAAAGATTTTAGGTTGACACAAGCATGGCTCAGTTATACAATAGTTACAAATTATTTGGTGTGATTCTGGTGTGAAGATGAATCCTTAAAAGGACCGGCAAAATGTCAAATGAGCTTTAATTTGTTCCTGGATCATAAACAATGAAAACTACTTTCACTAGGCTGTTGTCAATCTAAACATGGCTTATAAGAGTCTTGGTGGTCTTTCCAAGCTGCGCTGCACACATCCTCTAACCTGTTGGCAGTGAAGAACCTTAAGGAAAGAGTAGCTGGTTATTTCAGGTTTCTTAACCCTCAAAAGCTTATTTACATGTTTTATTGTTTATTTAGATTTTCTGTGTGGGCATACGCTTGTGTCTGTCAGCATTTATTCATAAAGAGCATATAGGATCCTTGAACTGACTTCTTAAAATCTGGCCTTCAGTGCCTACCCTTTCAAATGTTGTTGTGCCTCCATTCCCATGAATCCTAGGAAGCACAAGTATAAATATAATCTCTAATGAAAATACAGATCCCAAGTAGTTTAATTGTTATTGTAAGATCATTGGAGCCTACGTTTCTTGGTAGCGTTACTATATTAAGTTCTGGTAACTTTAACAAAGCTTTGTTTATTAGTTCAAGTTAAATCCAGTAAAATTGCTTTGTTTCCTTGCTATTCTAGATTCAGGGAAGAATGTTCAACTGTTTGTAACTGCAGAATATCATAAACAAAGTTGTCTGATTTGTTTTAAATCTGCAGAGTAATTGTACTTCTGTTCAGCTGTTGACAAGTGTGAGGTTTGTGTGGTTTTCAATTTTTGTGCAAGTATAGAAGTACATATGGGTGATACTGGGGAATAAGATGTGTTTGCAGTGGAAAACTACTTGCAAGATTTTTCCCTGTGTGGAAGGACTACTGCTGCTCTGTGATAATGAGAAAGTTGTAGCTATTTTAAGACTATGATGGAGTATGTTTTTGAATTGTTCATGGCAATATTACTTTGGGAGGTTGCCAGAAGCTGCTTCTACAATTTGACAGGAAAAGAAATACTATTATAAAAGGAAATATTTCATGTTCTATTTCATGTACTCATTTTAAATGTTTTTGAAAACTTGTTTGCTCTTTTGGTATAGAGAAGTCCACTTCTTTAGGGGTGTGTCCTTGTTTGATAGGTACTTTTAAATGAGAACTTAATCTTGTTTGTTGCCTGAAGATCATAGAAGCATAGAAGGGACTTCAGGAGGTCTCTAGTTCAACCCTTTGCTCAAAGCAGGATCAGACCCAGTTTCTCAAAGCTTTATTCAGTTGGGTCTTAAAAACCTCTGAGGATGGAGACTGCAACCTCCCTGGCCCTGTTTTCACTGCCTGACTGCCCTTATGGTGCAAAAGTATGGTATTTTTTTCCTTAAATCAAGCTGGAATCTAATTTGTTTCGGTTTCTGTTGTGTCTTGTCCTTTCATCACTGACCACTTTGAGGACCCTGGCTCTGTCTTCTCAGTAGCCACCTCAAAGGTAGTGGTGGGCAGCTGTGAGGTCCCACTGAAGCTGTCTCTTCAGGCTGAACGATTCCCAGCTCCCTCAGCCTCTCTTTATGCGGCAGGCACTCCAGGTCCTGGTTCTTTCAGTCACCCTCTGCTGAACTTGCTGCAGTTTATCAATGCCTGTGTTGTACTGGGGTCCAAAAGTGGACACTGTTCTAAGTACTGTCTAATGGGTGTTCTATAATGTAAAGTTTAATTACTTGACCATAGTTTACTTACAGAAATCAGGGAAAGGTGGGTGGTTATAAGTGTGCTTATTAGTGTTTGGGTTTTTAAAGTGTGATTGGATTTCAAAGCAAAATTTAGATAGCATTAGAAGAATTCTTCCACTTACATACTCATGAAAAACTTGCATTAATTTTAGTGAAAATGTTTGATGGATTTAAAAAAAAAAAAAATCTGACAGGTAACACCTTACCTTCAGTACATATTTATACAACTTAATTATCTCTGAATAAGTCTAATTTGCATCATTAAAGTGTTGGAAATGAAACAGAGTAGTTGGTTGTAATTCTATAGTGAAATATTCTATAGAAATTGAAGTCAGTGAGTGAATTCATTCTCACTGTAAAGTATGTTTAAAGAAATCAGTCTCATGGAGAGTTGGGGGAATTTTACACGAAGTAAACTTACATGCACAGCAACACGCACACAAAGGTCTGCTGCAAGAGCTGCGCAGGTATCTTGTGTGTTTGAAGTGGCCTAGTGGGGTGGCAGCGTGGAGGGGAGGAGAGCTCTGTCCCGCTGTAGTGTCAGGTTCCACAAAGAGAAATTTTTCTGAGAATCTGAAAGGATCTCTGCTTATTCCTTTTAATTTACACTGAGGTTTGGAAAAGTTGTTGTCATTGTTCTGGAGTCAGATGATTATTTCAGAATCGTAACTCACCTCATGTAATGCTACAGTTCAGCCAAAACTTAGTGAATGTGCAGTAAGGGGGAAATAATACAGAAAGCAAAGGAGGAAACAGAAGGCTTTTAAAACACTCCATACTGTTCCCTGCGTGAGCAGCAGAAGTACGCTACGACTGGAGGTAGTATTTGTTCTTATGAGCTTAGGCGGTGGGTTGGCACCGAGGTGAGCGTCCAGGATCCTGGGTGGGCTCCTGTGACCTCTGCTGAAGCTCGTCTTTCTGTGGCTTCGCTGGTGGAGTAGCTGTGGTTGCAAGATCAACAGCTAGCTTGGGTGTGCCTGTACCTGCTGCAGTCAAAATTTCCATTTTGCAGTGCAGATCTATTCAGGGTTGCCACATCTTTTAAAAGTCACTTTTCTAGGGCTTGTTTATGCTCACTTGTCTCTCATAGTTAGTGCAGCCTTAATTTAAATTTATGTGAGCTCTAGTTAAAACCACTTTCTATGCTGACATAGAAAAACTGGGGCTGCTGTGCCTTTGTCTCTTAGTCTTACCTGGTATTTCTCACTTAAAATGTGAACAAAAAACACTTCATATGGAAAACACTTTAAAACAAGCTTCTGAGTAAATATACCTTTTACCTTTATAAATATCTAGTTACTAGAAAACTTAAGCTTCTGTAAATTAAGGAAAGTCATCTGAACAAATACTGGATGTTCACAAGTTAATATAGCAATATAGAAAAAGTTAAATCTACCTTAAGTTTTATAGTATGTAAGATATTACAAGGAAGGAAAAACTGTGAAAATATCTTCTCTTAATCTTCTAAATTTTATAGTCAAAACATTAGTCTCCGGTGTTGCAATAGTTTTTCTGTGGAGGGTAGTTTGAAAGAACAATGATTTAATGTTGATTGCTAATAGCTTTTCATTTAAATTGTTGGCATTGCACTAAAATTAGTTCAGGACCCCTCTGTTTCAGTGTTTGGAGAAAGCTGAGACTGCTAGAGACCCAGAAAGGGAGTAATACCTCCGTGTGACAGGGTCACACAGGCTCTGTGGCATTCAAAAGCATTTTTCTTCATTTTTCAACTTAATGTGGGTTCCTTTCTGGTGTGGTGTTTTTTTTTTTTTTTTTTTGTGGAGGGGTGTGATTTTTATACTGATAAGCTGTATCACTAAATATTACAGTTTTAACCAGTGTCACGTTTCCTATGTTTTCTTTATGAGATATGGAAGACTTGGGCACTGTAAGGAGGTAACAAACCTGTAGAACTTCAGGTCGTGGTTTTCCACCGTCTTCCTGCACAGACACATTTCTGTATTGTTATAGTAACTTCAAAGCATTTTGGATCTTGCAGTTTAGTCTTCACTATTGCTTGTGTAGGACTGTTGCAGTGTCAGTGTGAGCCCACTGTTACGCAGGAGCATGGGCTGACTTCTCATGGTGCAGAGAGATCTATGCAAACTTTTTTCCGTGTTGAGAGGGGAGAGAAAATGCTTATTTAAGGCTACAATGTTTCATTTATGGAATAGAAACAAAGATTGTGTGGCCTGTAATCACCTCCCCCTTCCCCCCCCAAACAAAGAAAAACTCTTCAAGATTGCTGTACGATGTCAGATCTGCTTGATGAAAGGCGTGTGACTAGTGAAAGGGAAGTATAATTCGGTACGACATTACTGTTTGGAGTAACTTCAAGTATGAGCGTTTTCCCAGTGCTTGTTCTAGAGATCCCTTGTGCAATGTCAGGAAACGATTCAGAAGCTGAATCCTGTATCATGCGATTTTTGTCTTTAATCAATACCATAAAAAAAAAAAAATCCATCCTTTTCCTTTAAACATATCAAGGCTATTCAGACCAGAAGGCTGGACACTCCCTCTTCTGGTGTGCTAACTGAAGTTTCAGTTTAGGAAATGGGAGATTGTTTTTAAATGTAGAAGTATGTGGAACTCCTGCTTTTTCCTTCTCTCCTTTTTTTTTTTTTTAAGCTTGAAACACTTGAGTGTATTGACATGCTTGTGATTTCAAGAGTGGTGCAATAATTTTATAGTTTGTTCCTGTTTTCCTAAATAAAAAGTCTTAATACAAATGCTCCAGGTAGGTTGCATTTCATAATAGTGTCTCCTGTCGCTTAAAACAAGCACTCTAATGTCTGTTGACTGAACTAATAATAGTATTCAAACAACTGAATTCCAAAATACAGCTTGAGTCAGAATATTCCTTATAGTAAGAATCAATCCCAGAGCTTGTAATGAATTTCTTGTTAGAATTGCATGCTTTTAAATAGTGACCTTCAATTACAAGACATTGTGTAATTTTTTAAATTAATAGTAACTTGCAAAACATTCTTGGAAGCTCTTGATGTCTACCTGTGGACCTCCAAAGTCTAAAATCTCTCCTGTAAATAGTATGTAGTCCAGGAGGAAGTTTAAGTCTCCAATTTGTGCTTTCTCATCAGATACCCGGTATGGCCTCATCATCAACACCTAAATATAATTCAAACTCCTTGGAGAGTTCCTCAAGTAAAAGGGTGAGTGTAACTTTTTTCATGTTTTTTACGCCAGAGGTCCCAGAGATCATTATCTTCCATACTTGGGTAGAAAAATGAGAATGACTTTTTTCTGAATGTGTATACTTACTTTTATTGCTAAAATTCTAATGCAGTTAACTGAGTTGATTTAAATATCTTTCAGAGTGGATGGGCGAAATATGCTCTGTGTCACAAGTTATGAGAGCCTTCTTAAAATCAATTCTAATATACTTACTCTTATCCTTGCTTTCTACACTGAAATATTCTGTGGCATTCTTGAAAACTTTTGGCACTCTGATGCTGTAGACAGATTCTATACTGCAATTGATAAGTTATACCTAGCTATGTTTGGCTGGCTCAGTTTTAAAATGTTCATCTGTAGTGGGAAATACATTAAAGCAATTTAAATGGCATTCCCCTCTGCTTTTTGATGCTGCGTGGCTGAAGAAAATGTAACCTGTGTGCAAGAAAACAGAAACTAAGGTTTTATTTAGCTTTTGAAACATTTTTTCAAAAACAAAGATTACTTTCTATTAATCATTTTTAAAAACTGCTGAACATGGGAAGGTCACAAATGAGTAGATTGTGTGTAATAGTTGTGAGTACGTTGCTTAAGTGATTTCAGTTGATTTGTTCTTCCAAGCCCAGCATACTTGGAAAATTAAATGCACAAAACTTGCAGAGAACTTACAGTATAGAAATTTAATTCCGATTTAATGCAAATATAGTTAACTATTCATTTAGAAGGAGAAAGACTAAAACATGCTTATGTTTCCGATCTGTTCAACCTTTAATAGTTGCAGTTTGGGATAGTGGTGTGTGTTCCTGTGTTGTTCAGAATGTCAATTTCTGCTGTGGAAAAACCTGTTCTTTCCCATTCAGAAATTACCTTTAAGATTTTTTTTTTTTAATCTGAAACTTGAAGGAATTGTAAATAAAATATGATGTTGTACTTCTCTTTCTTTAGACTCTAAAAGATGGAACTAACTGGGAACAAAATGAAGAAATACCTCGTCTGCCAGGAGAGACTAGAGTTACAGGTATGAAGCTATATAGCTGCCTAATGCAGTGTATGTTTAGGAGTCTGGCATGTACATGGATCTTACTGGATTGTTTCATAATTTGGACTGGTTTGGGCTGAGGGCGGGGGTAAATCATGCTAAAATGTCATGAATTTTTTTAAGCAATTGCGATGGGGACTTTTTATCACTTCTCACAAGTAACTTTTTTTAAGTCTTCAAAATCTTGGTTTCCACACATGGCAGATCCTCCGATACAAAGAAATTGCAAGTCAAGATGTGTCATAATTATATCTACAGACTAAGTAGCACATGGCTAGTGATGAGAACCCCTCCAAGCTTTCCAAAGTCAAGAGAATTCTACATGCCACCCACTATGTATTGATATCTTGTACAGTAGTGGGGAACCTTAGCCCAAACTGTGACTACCCTAAGGACAATTTTATGCTTCCTTGACACAACATGGCATGCACGTAGCTACTATGCACTTGTTAGCCTTTACGTACAGTAATGTTGTAGCATAAGGAAGATTAATGTACTGTGTACAGTGGTTTCTTACTTGATGGAGGCTCTTCCTGGAATGGAGCCTTCCACTCACGGAAGTTTGTGCTGAGGTATCAGAATGCAACTGAAAGTGGTCTGTCTTGTATTTGTCAAGCTTCTCCTTCCCCCCTGTCTGAGGATTTGTTAGGTGGGTTTGTAAACAAGATTGGCTGAGGTAAAACCAAAGTGGTGATTCAGAGGAAGTAGTTATGTTTTTAATGAGGAAAGTTGTGGGGAAGGCATGAGGGAGAGGGTGTGGGACTAAGATAAATGCTTGATAGGATCCTTTTGAAAATTGTCTGTGCTTTGGGGCAGCATGCTGGAAGGAGGGTGCTTGTTATGGAAGGTAGATAAATAGATTGGGCTAAAGAAATGAGTGGACAGGGAGAAATAGGTGGTTCGTAGTGCTTGGCTTAAGTCCTTAATGGCACTGCTTCAGTTAAATCTTTCTTTTTTGAGTAGTATGTGTTAGTACTCATTTTGTTACTGTGCTTGCTGAAACACTGCTTATGGCCCTGCTGTATTTGATTGCCTCAAATTGAAATGTAATGTTTCTCTTCAGGATGGTGAGTTCCCTAAACACTTTACAACTTGAACTACGTACTTCGATGCAGAATTGGTTACAGAGCACTGAAAGATGTAATAGTATCAATAGAAGAATGTATTTGTTCTGGGATAATGAATAGACTGGTTCAATAATCACAGAGAGGACTTAAATCTACTCACTGTTCTATGTCCTGCCCTCTCCCACGTAGTGCCAAGAAAGAGAGGAGCACAAACGTAGCTAGGGAAGGCTACTGAAATCTGTTGATTTAATTTGCGCAAGTTTAGTATATGAAACTTTCACATTTTCTTAATAATTCAAGTGGACAAAATTCAGATTTATTACTTTTTAAATTCATTCATTTCTCAGAGTGGCTCTTAGAGTGCAGCTGTCTGTATTTTACTGCTACTTAACTGATGCTGTCCTTAGCTCTGATTTTTTCTTTTCGCAATCTTTAAGAAATGCTGCATTTCTTACAGACAAGGATGTTATTTATATGTGTCCATTTAATGGCCCCGTTAAAGGAAGAGTGTACATCACAAACTACAGGCTGTACCTAAGAAGTGTGGAAAATGTGAGTAATATGCCACAATTACTTCCGTGGGATGAGTTGGCTTTAAACCCCCTTCCCTTCATCCCCACTGCCTTTGATTTATTTTGTGGCCAGTTCATTTGTTTTAGTTTTGGCACACATAAGCTTGTGGAATTGCATGGGAGGCTTTTTACTTGAAATGGTCTGTAATGTTTGTAATAACCATATCTTAATTGTGTAATGACTGAATAGTAATTGCCTTTGTGCCACTGAGAAATCCGTATAAAAATGGAAGTTCTTTAAAGTTAAATGTGTTGTAAAAGTGTGATTTTTGCCTGGTAAAATTACAGTTTAATCATTTACACTGAACTGATACCTTTAATTTTGTCTGTTGGAGGTTTTTTGATAGCTGTTCTCTTTACACTTATTCTGTGATAGATCAAGGGCAGCAACTAATGATGTGCAATAGTTCTTAAAATGGCTATCAGTAAACAAAGATTTTTATTGCCCTTGCTGTTGGAAAAGAAAAGTGCTTTGATCAATAGAACCTCACGTGGGTGGGGGGAGTAGTAGTGTGTTTGATAAGCAGCAACATGAAAGAGAATAAAATGCGCCTGTTTTCTGTTTCGTAATATGTTTTTGTTTTTGTTTTTTTTTTTTTTAAATAAGGTTTTAGGACTATTGAACTGAGGTCTTTCTGATTGCAGCTAACTCTACTAGTAATCTCTTTTTCATTTTGTTCCACTTTATTCTGTATACCAATAAAGCAGTCTTAGCAAGCAGAGGCAATCAGAAGTATGTAGCAGAAGGCAGATTTTAGGGTGTTGCCACCTTTTTTTCCTGCATACTGTATTAGGCATGAAATATTTTTGTTGCCTGTTAAATTGGATGATGTTCAAGGCTGTAGAGTGACTGTACAGACTTGATAACATGTTGGGAGGGGAGACTCAATCAAATGCAGAAACACACTTTTGCTTCGTTTATGTATTTCATGTCTGCTTTCTATTCTAGAATGTGTAAGAACATTTTGCTTGAAGTCCTCTTTTCAGGTTAATCTTTTCCTTACTCAAACTTTCCTTGCAGGATCCAGTTGTGGTATTGAATGTTCCATTGGGTGTAATTTCAAGGATTGAAAAAATGGGAGGAGCTTCAAGCAGAGGAGAGAACTCTTATGGATTAGATATAACCTGTAAAGTAAGACTTTCCAATAATTCAATAGGGAATGAAATCTAGAGATTCCTTTTCTCACTGCTTACCTATTTATAGGAATGAAAAAACACATGTTCCTCACAGCTGAATTTAAAAAGAGCTTTTTGGAACTGGGCAGGGAAATACCTTTTGTATAAAGACCTATTTAACTGTCCTCTCTGCACGTGAGGAGAGGGATTGGTCTTCCTTTCTGAATCACTAACTGACAAGAGGTTTTGCACAGTAGTCTTGTTCTAGGGCATTATTCCTGCATTGCTTCATTATTTCATTTGTTCTAAAAGTAATTTTCTTATAATCCTAAAATCTTTGAAGAACACCTCAAACGGGGGGTTTGTAAGCTGTAAAGGCAGTGAAAAGCTTACGTAACAGCTATCTCTATTTCCGTAGTCTCACAAAAAAGTTATGTTGCCATGAAAAAATATGGTCATAGGGGAGTTCTCAGTGGATTATTCAGGATCCTTTATTTGACTCATTAATGGAGTATGTGTACACATTTGACTCTTAGTAGTTAATGCACAGATTGCTTATTTTAGACATTAGTGATGAGAAAATAGCTAGGGACAATGTCGTCTAGACAGATTATTGGCAAATTTTCAGTTTGAAAACATAGAGCAACTCCCATCATGCAAACATTCAATAGCCCATGAGACTTTTTAGTGAATCAGATACAGTCATTTCTAATGGCTCTATGCCAAAGACTGTGGTACTGCTTTATTTGTAGAATTCTTATGCTCTATTCTATTTTATGGGATAAGAAATAAAACTGAACACTGACAATGGTTTGAGGTGTGTTGCAAGCAGATTCTAAATCATGTTTAGTGTATAATATAGCATTTGTACCTCAGGTAAAAGTATCTTACTGCTTTGCTTCACTTAAAAGATAATGCCTTTGTTTTAGGATATGAGAAATTTACGGTTTGCATTAAAACAAGAAGGGCACAGTAGAAGAGATATATTTGAAGTCCTCACAAAATATGCTTTTCCCCAGTCACATAACTTGGTAAGTTACATAATTTATACTATTGAGTTGTCTTAATGCAGAGTTCTTGGCAATTAACTTTAACTGTTTGACCTACTAATGAACGTCATGGCTGCTTAAAAAGAATAGCCACAGAATCTGGTGTCAGCATAAACTAAAGAGAATTGATGTTTTTATTTTGTACATTTACAACACTTACATATATGTATCTGTAAAATTATGGATGCTATATGCTATACTTCAGGTAAACTACTGAGCATCTCTGGTCCATACAGATTTCATTGCTTAGAGACTGCAAGTTATCCTCCCTAATTAGGAAATATAGTAGTACATGCCTTACTTGATTTCTTGAAGATGTTAAACTATGGGGCAGTCTCCAAGGCAATGATAAATATGAATCACGGAGAGTTTTACTTCAGGAAAAGAAAACATGGTAAGACAACACTTGTTTTATTGATGAAATTGATGAAAAATGTAACAGGCAGGTAATACAGGTCAAAAAAAAAAATCTTATGGAAGGAATTGAGCATCAATGATGTTAACTAACCATTATCTTCCGTTTCTTTGCTGAAATCTGTGAACTGTGCTTGATGGATCATCTCTTTAGTAAATGCTTTATTTTGTCTTTTGTAAAATTCAGTTTACATTTTATTGGGGTGCTTTCATTTAGGATAATTGTGTAAGAACTCCCTTCACAAAATGTTAGAGGGTTCTGCTATGAATTTTTAAGAACTTTGTTCAGAGAATTGTTGAATCTATGAGGCTGCAGCAAGAATCTTATTTCCTTCTCCGAAGATACATGTCAATCAATGGGCTATACTCTATAAACATTTAGTTCTTTAAAAATTTTTTTTGCAAAAATTCTGCATTCTGTATGCAAGCAGTCTGTAGAATGAAAGCGAAAGGAAAAATAAATGCTTTGGTTAAAATATTTTGTAGCGTTGATGAATAGGTCTTAAGAAATGAAACCGAGATTTCTACATTTGGGTGGGTGTGAGGGGTTGTAGTCACAAAGAAAACTGTTGTAAAAGAAGTGAATATATCTCTGATGTTACTGCTGGCAATTTATGCATCTTGCAATAGAGAATGATTGAAAGCGTAACAGGATATACGGACTTCGAAAGGATGATGGAAAAGAGAAAGAAAGCTATATGTAGAAATACGAATTATAGAGAAGTTTAGGTCAAAAGGGGCTTCTGGAATCATCTGGTTCAGGCTACTGTTACAAGTAGGACCTTAGATTAGGTTATCCAGGGCACGGTCAAGCCTAGTCTTGAATATTTCCTGCAAGGTAGCTTCCATCATGTCTCTGGGCAATCTCATCCAATATTTAATCATTCTCATGGTGAAGAATTTTTTTTTTTCTCCTTACACTGAGGACCTGTGTGGATTTGCATGTAATGAATGTGGACAACCTAAGTTGTAACTGACTTAGAGTCCCTTGTGGGATTTTTTTATGGTGTCCAATCCAACTACAGGGTTTGAATAACATGGTGATGAGATGTAGACTTGTATTAGGTTTTGTCATCCAAAAAGACCTGGTGTTCCTGTCTAGCGATGGTAGTAATGTGTGGAGTAGTACACTTCCTGCTTTATTTGTTGCACCTGTTGAACCTAGAAAAGCTCATCATTACATGGCCTGGCCAATTTTGAATGTAACTTGCCAATAAACATTATGCTCAATAACAAAAGGCTTGGTCAAGGTAGAGGTAATTTTGCCTTCAGTTTCAGTAAAGCACAAAACTTGGGAAGATAGTGACAATATGGAGAATGGAATGGCCATACTTTATATCCCTTAGCTATGTCTGGAGCAGGGTATAACCATTAGAAATTATGATTACGTTGGAGTGAAATAAAGTAAGCCTATGTTCTATCATGAAGTTGCACCTGTGCTTATTTTCTAATGTCACAATGTGGATAAGCCCTTAACTTTAAAATGAGCTAAACAAGTGTGTGATATTTTTGGTGTGCTTTCACTGTATTTCAGTAAGCAGTTTAAATTGATTCTGCCACAGGTGGGCGTTTCTGCCTGCTTGTTCATTCCTTCCTTGGTTTTCCTTGCATGCGTTTGAGGCTGCATGATGAACCAGATGGGGAACTGAAAGGGACTAAAGCTAAACAAGAAGAGGGAAAAAAAAAAAAAAAAAGCTTTACCCTGAGTCATTTCCTCAATCTTGTAAGCCCAATGTGAGGATGGGGTTGGGGCATCTATGGGTGGATGTGAATGAAGAGGAATGATGGGACTGCCTCTTTCAGTGGCTGGTTTAGAACAAGGTTTCACTGTCTGAATATGACAGTATGTCTGGGCTGTGCGTGTCTGCCTTCTGCTTTGAATGTACACTAATACTGACCACGCAGCCAGCTCGATCAGGGACATCTTTTATAAAGAACGTGCTGTGGCTTCACATGACAGCTGGGTGAAGATGGCAGCCCTCTGCTACTGAGCTCTTGCTTTTCTCTGGTCTCCTTCTCTCTACCTTCCAGCCATGCGGTTGATTATTCCTCTTATACCAAACTGAGAGTTACATAATTGCCAATGTGAGTTGTATAAAAGCCGATGTGGCTCACTTATCCAGTACAAAATATTCTGTTTTCTGAGTTAGTCTTGTGCCACTTCTAATAATTTGAGGAGACTTGGTTTGAAATCAGTATGCACCAGAACCAGTGCAAAAGAAGGCATGTGAGTGGAACAAGGAGCAGGCAGGAAAGAAAAGAGAGGGACGTCCTATTTTTAGCAGTGTAAACTGGTAATTTTGCTCAGACCACCTTGTGGAACTGCATCCTTGATCTTCAGCTGGTTCTGCAGCACTGATGCTTGTGCAGCTCTGCAGTGGAAAGAAGGCGTCATCAGGACAATAAAGGGCTAAACCTTTACTGTCCTGATTTTTATCTGTATTTTTATATTTTAGTCAGATTTTTATGTGACTGATTTTTATCTGTAGTGGAACCATATCCTTAGAGCTGATCCTAAACAAGAACTTTTAGAGATGCCTTGCTTCCGTTTTCTTCGTGCTATACCATTCTCGGACAAATGGATGGTAAATACAGCCCAAAACATTATTTCTGAGTGGAGTGGACTTATTGTTTTCAAGATTTTTCTCCATCACCACCCCAACAGCAGTGTTTTGAGAGCCTATAATAAATCACAGGTTTGTTCGCAACTGCTCGTCAGTGTCTCAACATTGTCCTATGTGCTTACTTCCAGAAGCTGATTCTTGTCTCTTTCCAGTTTGAGCATAGGTTGGGTTCAGATCTCCTTAAATCAATAGCATAATGTAAAATCTGAGAGCTCTTCTGACTGACAGCTTAGTTGATATGGAACAATCAGCTGCTATCCATAATCCTCTGTTTCTGAAAGTGTTTTTAAAAAAGTTAGGAAAAAAAACCCAACCAAACCAAACCCCCCAAAATTAAATGTTTGTAATACCCCACAAAAGATGAGATATATTTAGTCTGTAGTTTAGTTTCTGCATAGCAGCTGCTTCACTTCCTGATCTTATCTTGAAACTACACGTCATCATTTTTATAAGATCATTCGCCACCATAATACCTGCATGATACGTATTTATTTCTAACCATGATAGCTCTGTGGGAATGCCAGTTTTGATGAGAGACACTGGTAGTCATGCTGTCTGACTTTGA
Organism: Fulmarus glacialis; assembly: GCF_000690835.1. Classification (NCBI taxonomy): domain Eukaryota; kingdom Metazoa; phylum Chordata; class Aves; order Procellariiformes; family Procellariidae; genus Fulmarus; species Fulmarus glacialis. The sequence continues at coordinate 25,887 of NW_009220640.1, read as the reverse complement.
CCTCTCCCACTCCTGATGTAGCTAGTTATCCTGGTAGTTTAAAATGTCTGACAGTCAGATCATGCCAGTGTTGCTATTGGATCTACAAAGATGATTTTAGATGGCAGTGAGGGCTGGCATAGGTGCCTATCTGATGGAGCACTTGATTTTGCAAAAAACATCTTGACTTGAGGCTTCATTCTGAATGACTTATGTCAGTCTCAGCGCAATAATGGTGTAAGGTTACCATATTTGCAAATGATCAGAAGTTAATTATGTAAATACTACAGTGTCTGATCTTAGTTTTTAGATGAACAGGTAAGATGTAACTAGCTGAGTTGTAATAATGGCATATTAAAGGCAAGGATAATATCATCGTTATTTTTAAACACACTGAGAAACTGACAGCCTTTTCACTGAGTAAAAGCTTAGTGATTTATAATATATGAAAAGCATAAACCAGTAAGAATAGAAAAAAACAATTGGCTTTCTTTGCATGTGTGTAACTCCTTCTTGTTCTAGTTTTGCTGCTTTCTTCTTTTGTAATGCATAAAGATTGGTCAAATAGTTAATAAATTGCCTATGTTATATGCTCATGTACAAGTAGAACATATATTTATGTACTATGATTCCATGAATAAATATGTAACTATTTGTAAATAGACTGCTTGCCAAACTGTATTGTCAGATTGCAGCTGCTCTCTCCTTTATCTCGCAGAACTACATTGTATTGTGAGCAACCAGTGTATCGCATATTATTTTTGTGTGCAAAATGGTAATGATAAATTGAATGTTGAAGGCAAGTACTTAGTCTGTAGGAGGTCTGAAAAAAAGACTCTGTGTGTTGAAATTGTGGGTTAGCACCTGCAAGGAAGTAAACAGAATTATTTGCGCAGGGAAGCATAAAAAGTAGCTTACCAAAAATGTTACAAGATTTGAAAGCCTTTTTTAAAGCGAAACCGTAGCCTTCTGCTTCAAGCGAAGCTGTAGTCTTCTGCTTTTAGACTACGGATCTGCAATGAAATCCCTGCTTCTGTTCTGTGTTCTGTTTTTGCATTTGCAAAAATCTTAACTGATGCATTATAAGTCTTGTTTTTACCAACTACAGATATTGATAAGTCACAGGCCTTGCACCCCGTAAGTTTTCTGAGTGGTGATTTACTATACTTTTTTTTTTCTTACCTCTTTAATGCTTTCCTTGATTTCTGCTTTCTGTTTCCCATGGCAGCTGAAAAGAATTTGAAATTGATTTTCAATTAGTTGATAGACTACTAGGAATTGATGGGCTTCTGTCAGACATGTAGCACTGATCTCCATCAAACTTAGAACAGATACGGTCAGTACATTGGAAGTGATTGCAAACTATCCTGCTTTGAACCCAAGATGTGAGATAGAACCAGTAAACAGTATAACTTAAGGTAAATCTGTGCTTTATTCAAGTGGCTTTCAGCTAACTGGTCTCAGTGCTGAGAGGAGGGAGGCCAGCTCAGGCTCGCTGCCAGAAACACTGATTTGTTGAGCAGGTAGTCTACCTGAAACTTGTACTGTTGCTTGTACTTAGTATCCAACCAAACTAATCTAGAGTTGGCTCAGGTATACCTGTACAAACCACAGTTATGCTTTCTGATTATATGTTCATGATTTTAAAAAGCCTTTTCATGATCTAAAAAAAAAAAAAAAGCAAAACACACTTTTTTTTTGCCGCAATGTTGTTCTGAACCTGAATGTCTCTTGTGTGTAGGTTTTATTTTTTTAAATTTCCAACCATTTTTGTTGAATTTAGACACCCTAATGAAGCTGCAGTTGATTTAATTCCTGGGAAAACAGGCTGGGTGCAATAGGAGCTGCGGAGAAGTGTTTTTGGTGGAGAGGCAGGATTAACGACAAAAGAAGGGAATGGAATTTTGTGTGTGGAGGGAAGAAAGAAATGAGTGGAGGTTAGAGTGGAGGCTCAGAGTACCTAAAGTATTGTTTGAGGAGAAGGAGCGTTTAGCAGGGATGTACCATAGATGTGGAGGGAAGGAAAGATGTGCGAAGAAGGCATGGAGCGGAACTGGCCAACTTTTTATTATACTCTGGTATTTGAAAGGCTTGCCTGCGTGCATAATGATGCACTGAGAGAGATTGACAGGGCTTTTCTGCTTTGTGGAGTCATGTGATTCCTATAGCTGGTCATGTAGTTTGCTTCTCTGACCTTCCTCTGCCCTCCACACTCTGAAGGGTATAAATACACACCCAGCTGGTCCATCCTAAATGCCTGTGGGCAGTGAAGTGACTTCCCTGTTTTCATCCTGACACGAGAGATGTGTGTATGTGAAGGGCACTAATATGAAGGAACCTGTATCCACGAAAAGCTAAGATAGCACCTCTCAAATCTTACGTTAAGTGATATGAGAACCTGTGCAGAATATGTTGTAGATGGCATAATTTCTTCTTCCCATAATTTCTTTCTGTCCCATTTGTCTGCTGTACTGTAGAATCGCATTCAGATTATGTGCACTGTGATGTGAAAGCTTCAGCAATGTTAAGTTAATCAAGACATATAGATACGAACATAGTGCATTTAATCTGTAAGCTGGGGTTATTTAGGACAAAAGTGGAAATATGTGGGTTGTTAGTGCAGACGTGAAGCTTACCTGAACTATAACAAACCCTTCTGGGATCTAAATATGTATTTATCACATTGATTTGTTCACTATAATGGGGTTTGTCAATTTGGTGCATCAGAATAATAAAAGATGCAATTCAACAAAAAATGTTATTCAATAGAAGCTGCTTCATGTAGCTCATTATGACATTTTGTTTCTAATAAATAAAAGTAATGTACAAATGTGTGCTAAATATGGCTTGTACTGACACCAGTAAGAAAATACAATTGTATCCAAGCACGTATCTTATGTTTGCTTAAGTATATGATTCTTAGTATTAAAATGGTTATAAAAAAAATGTGTGTTGCTTGTTACACTGAAGTTAAACTGCAGTTTGAAATTAAATAGTACTATATGAAATTAGTATAAACATATGTAGAGTTTTAAATGCACGTTCTCCTATTCTGACTTCTCTGCTGTGTCATGTTGGAATACATAGAGGGATACAAATTTTACATTCATCTAATGAGCTGCTTAAGTGGACATGAATGTACAAAAATCTTAGGTTGAGAAATTACTTTAAACTATATATTGTTGCATGGAACCATGCTATAATTGTCAGAACGGACAAGGAAGCATTTTCACTTTGAAACTGCTTTATATGTTGCTTTTTATGTTTTGTTGTGAGAGATGGGCCTAAGTAGGGTGGGGATGTTGCTGTATTTCAGACTCTAACATTTAGCCCGGACTTAAGTTCAGGCCGTCTTCACAGAATATTTCAAGACTTGAAATACCAAGTCTTAAGTGAAAGGCTGTTGGGGGTGGTGGAGGCGAGTTTCAGATCTTTAAACTCCTTTGTAGAATGAGTAAGACTTTCAGTAGTAACCAGGTTAACTGTACAGTCTGTACACAATGTGCACATATAAATGTGTGTACATAAATTTTTGTTATAGTTTAGTCAACTCTCTCAGCAGAAAAGTAATTTTTAGTCTTCAAGTTTTTAGATACTGTTCATTTCTAAATACTGTTCTTGTTGGAGTATACTTCAAGAGTTTTTTCTGAATTGCTCATGTAAAATCTAAGTCCAAACTTTGCTCCATACACCTTTGCATTCATTGTAGTGTTCTGTTATTTGTTAGACTTCAGATTTTTGCTGGTTGATCCATGCTACTAATGATTTTTTTCTTGAGCAATATAGGAAGAATTTGCACTACCTGGAATGTCAACAGAACTGATGAAGCTTAATTGTCAACTTTAATAGTTGTGGATTGTGTGACTGAAAGCTTTTGTAGCAGATGTGGTAAAGCTGCTGTAGCTAAGCGTTTTAAATGAAACATGCTTACATAGGTGGGCATTGTTCTTTCAGAAAGGATTCTGTCCATCCCCTCCAAATAAATAGCAAATTTAACCCTAGTTTTTAAAACGTGAAAACAAAATACGCTTTTCTATCTGGTTTCTTGTGGATTATTTTGTGGGTGACATGAGCAGCATAGCTGCCATTTGTTTATTTCTAGTTTGAAGCAGCACCTTCTTTATTTTTATCAGTAAAATCTTCTGTGTAACAGCTGTCACAGTGCACTGTAATAAACTCATGTGTTTTACTTATCAGGGCTTAAGTTGCATAGTTTTTAAGTTCTCACCAGGAAACTTCCAGAAAGTAGCAACTTAAATAAATAACATATTCTTGCCTTTGAGACATCCTTTAAGTGATGTGTTAGGATTCCAGTGTTTCTATTTCCTACTGTTATAAGATTCTCCTTTGTGTCTGGTTCCTTGGTGAATTCTTAGCATAGTTGCTCTTCGGGATATAGCAAATGCCTTTGGGGAGAAGGGGATGGTTCTTGTGTGTAGCCATTTATTAATAGTTCAGCAAATCCGTTGCATCTACTGCTTTAGGTAGTGATATTCCTGTTTTGCTGTATTCCTAGTTTGCAATTAAAACAAACAACCTTTTTCAGTTTTTCTGCTTAAGTTCTGATACTTGCATCTGCTTCTAATGGAATGGTTTTTTTCCTGATACAGTTGATGTCCACCTCTTTCCTTTTCCTTTCTTCATCTCTCCCTCCATCCCACTTGATAGCAGTTTACTTAGTCAAAAGAATCCATAATGTTTACTTACACTGAAGGCCTACCCCTTTAAAAATGGTGAAGACATTCAGAAAACACAGCTTGCGAATGCATTGTTTACTTCTGCAAACTTGCCAATGAATGTACTTGCTCTAAAATACTGATTTAATTTAAAATTCCAGTTTCTAAAACTAGTGGGATAAAGTATCTTGTGTGAGCGGTAACATCCTTTTAAAATACTTGTTGATTTGAAATACACGAGGAAAAACCCCCTCCTTTTGGAGGGACTCAGTTTTGTGTTTTGATTAGAGCTGTTTACTGTTGAAACCATTGTAACCTATTAGGCTAAACAGAATTGCCTTGAGCCATTTGGGTCTGCCTTCATAAGCTCTAAAGAAACCTCCACCTGGGCCTATGGTGCACTTACGAAGCATTGCCTTACCTCTGTAGACATAATCATGGCACCTTAGAACCATGATTTTTTTTCTTGCTTGCCAGGTTTTCTGCATTTCTGCTTAGTTCAGGACTACGCCTGTAAATGATGTAGATTTGGGATGTTCAGTTTAGCATTCAATTTATTCTTTTAATGTCTTTGAATAGCTAGGAGACTTTCAGCTTTTTTGTTACAAATGAGCGATGATGGGCTCTTGAATGCTTTCTGCTCTGGCTGCTGTTGCTCAGTTAGCTCAGGACAACACATTCTCTTCTGTGTTTTCTTTTTTTTTTTTTTTTTTTTTTGAAACAACTTAGTTTCATGCTCCAGTTGGCATCTGAAGAATTCATAAGCCACCAAAATCAATTTTCTCAATGAAGGAGATTTTTAAAATAAACATTACTTTTGCTTTCATCATAAACTGTAAAAACAAACTAAGGAAAAAAGGGTTTAGTTAGGTAATACAGCCAACTTGGAATTGGTTGAAAGGAGAAGGAAGCTAAAAGGTATGAGGAAGTTGTCAGAATCCTGGGTGAGGATGCTGTGTTGTATAAACGAGTCTTGAGAGTGAGCAACAAAGCAAGAGAAAAGTAGATAGTGTAACCTGCTAACAACGTATTTTGTGTCCTTTTTAATGCCAACTTTTTAATTTCCATGGAGTTCTATAGTAAACTGGATTTCTGTTAGTAATGATCAATTGGGGAGGGGATGCAGAAAGAAGGCTGCTTCCTAATGGCAATAAGTAGCAATTAAAACCTTTTTACACTTTCAATTTAGTGTCTGATATTTTATGCAGTAATTGCAACTGTACCTATTGGAGAAATTTTGGTGAGAAGATGGTAGTTTATTTGGTGAGGATGTGAAATACGGGAAATAAACTGATACAAATTATTTTAAAACATTTCAACCTCCTGACAGTAAAAAAGGCCAACAGTTTCAGCTTTGTAATTTTTATTTTTTTGTCACTTCTTGTTTTAACTATTGTCACATTTTCTTTATTTCATTAGCAGGTCTGTATTGTTTGTTACTTCTTGCTCTTTGCTTTACAGTCTTATAAATATCAGATTTATATGGAGATAATGGCATGGAAAAGTTAGTCCTATTTTGTGGTGGGCATTAGGGTATAACTGATGAGCCCTCCTATTTGCCACTTCCAGTCAGAGTTTGGTGTAATAAGCTTCTTTTATATCCTACAGCTTTTTTTTGCATTTGCAAATGAAGAAAAGTTTTCTGAAAATGGATGGATGGTGTACAATCCAATGTCTGAATACAGGAGACAAGTGAGTTACTACAGTTGCAGTTGCTTGGTGCTTTCATAGCTGACAACTAGAGGAATTATTGTTTGTACATTTCTCTTATCAGCTCTTTTGTGGGGGGAGCTGTGAATGGGAGAAGATGGAAATACAACTTGGAAAAAAGTGAAGAAAAGAAATAAAACACTGGAACCTTTAAAAAAGTTAGGGTGTCACGGGAAGGTGACATTCTCTTTGAAGGAAGTTACTGATACCTCTTACAATGTGCCACTGTTAAGTGAGCAGGGGGCGGGGAGGACGTGCCAAATACGTAACTACAGTGTCCTAAATATAGATTTGATTTGGTCTTTGATTTGGTTTACTTCTTCCTGAAGTGAAGGAAGAAAAAAGCAGCTTATTTTAGAAACAGTGGTGCTTTACGGAAGTTATTTTTGTGTCTATCAGTATTCTACCTTGATCTTTAGGTGTTTTTTGGAAAATATCAATGAAAGATATATTTAATCTTAAAATGTCTTTTGGATAATTTATTTTTGCTTTAAATATGACATGTTTTTTTAAAAAAAATTTAAATAGCAAACAATAAGGACTTCCTTAGATTCCCCCCCCACCATAGTTTTTTGGTTCAAGGTTTAGAGGCCTAAAACCCAAAAAAGGTAAAATACAAACACCCACACAGACCCCACTGTGCGTGTGTGTGTGTGGAGGGCTTACCAGTCTTTCTCAATTTTCTGGCTGCTGTTTGTGAAATGCCTTACTGAGCAGACTGCAATGGAACGTTGTTGCTTCTCAATAAGAAAGCTAGCCTGAATCTTATTTTTTAACCTGAAGGTAGTATCAGGCTACAGGGAAGAAAGGTTGAGATGAGACTTCCTCCCCCTGTCTTCTCAGGACCATAGTCTCTTTTCAGCAGGTGAAATGGAAAGGCAGAGCTTTGAGGGAGGAGAGAAGGCGATTTTCTTTCATCAGTCCCACAGTTAAAGAAAAACATCTACTAGTTTTAATCATTGTTTTGAAACTTGTTGTAAGAATAGAATTGTGTATGTAAGAGTATATGAGGTAGCTATGCAGTTGTTTAGGGCTGTGAATCCATCAGCAATGAGCAGTTTTGTGTGGTCTTGTAATCTTTTTTCTTCTATTGTTTTGAAACAGTACTGTAGTTAGGTTAAATTGGTAGGTTGTTGCCACCATGTGGCCATAATGTCATGTAAAATTCAAGAGCAGAATTATTATTTGTACAGCCAAAAATACATTGAAAAACTTTGTGTTATGTTTTAGGGACTGCCTAATGAACGGTGGCGAGTAACTTTTATTAATGAACATTACGGACTGTGTGACACATATCCATCGCTTTTAGTAGTGCCATATAATGCAACAGATGATGATCTCAAGAAAGTTGCTTCCTTTAGGTCCCGAAATAGGATCCCGGTGAGTATTATGTGATGAAAGTTACCTTACAGTGTAGCTAGTTTTAAGTATGCATCCAAACAACTTTTTGCTGAACACAACACAGAGGATGCTTTTTTTGGAAATGGTTACAGCAAAATAGTTTTGATTGGCTGGTAGTTTTTACTGCTTGAAACTAGTGTATTGGCCAAGCCACATTCCTGTTTTTCCTCCCCACAACAATCACCCGTTCCAACTTTGTTGGTTTTAACTTGACTTTTCTGGTAACAATTGCCAGCATTGCAGATTCCCTTAATGAAGTATGAGCCTTGGGCTGTCATCTGTACTAGTTTGTTGACTGTTGTTGGATGCACATAAAAAGGGATAGCAAATGTTATTCTCCTGTAAGCAAACCCCATGGCATTTAAACATAGTTCCAATGGTCAGTCCTAAAATAAGACTTCGTGCACAGTCTGCAGTGAATTCTTGGGGCTTTTAGTCCTTTAAGTTGGGCTCTGGAATTTAAGATAAACCCGTTTGACTTTTTGAGTATATTTCTGTAAGTAAAATTCTTTCATGTAAGAGAGTTTTTATGAATCAGCTCTTTACAGCACTATAGAAAATATTAATTTCTATCACAATACAATCTGTTTTAACTAGTATTTCAATTTGGCAAACTCGGAAGAGGTGCTAGGTTCTTAGCCAGTATCAGAAATCTGCCTTGAATCTCAGTTAATTTCCAATAGATGTGAAACTTAGTATGATAAATATTTATTAGATATGGTATTTACTGACAGGCTAGGCCTATAATTATAAATTTACTATATACACACACATATATGTATATGCACAATATGTAACATATATAAAATATGTATATTAAATATATAGTGTGTGCATATAGTTCTTATAACCTAGCTGTATCTTCTCTGTCATCTCAAAATTCATGCCAGGGTTTTTGTATGCCTGTACAGTGAGAGTCATTTCCTTGGTAATAGTAATTTCATTCTCGTCAGGAAATAACCAATCATACTCACCCGCACACAAACTGGCAGGTCTCGTTTCCAGATATACAACTAAGGGTTGTATTTCAGGAGTGAATACTTTCTGAGGACTTTTTTTTTTTTTTAACTCTGATGTTCTTTCACTCTGTAACCCACAATTTTCAGACTGAGTGAGAATACTGTTTCTTAATATTCTTCAACGATGAAGTTGGAGTTTTTGCCTGCTTCTTGGGGTGCTTATCTTTAATCTCTTGCACTGCAGTCTGTTCCCTGGGCAGCTCACTCTCTCTTGTTTGTGGCAAGTCCCCTCTGGCTCAAAAGAACAACAAAGGCAGCATGCACTCTGCTCCAGTGCCTCCCCTTTGTAAAGGGGGCTGAGGAACAAAATGTACTTTAAAGAGAAGGGGAAATATTCAAGATACTGCCGAAAGGTTCAACTTTCCTTCCTTAACCAAAAAAAGGGAAAAGTTGTTCCTGTAGAATTGGAGCATCTTAGTCACCGTTTCTACAATGAGTTCATTCATCTGAATTGTTTCTTGGTTTCAGCAGGCATTGCTATGTCTGTTTCCAGTTTGCTTTTCAGAATTATTTGTGCAATCTAAGACTTGCAGGAAAATACTAAAATACACTGGATTATATAGGTAAGTATAATTTCAATAAGAGTTAAATATGTAAGAGAATGAACTTTTAAAAAGATTATTATTATTAAATTTTATGAGACTGAAGTGGAAGCACTGGGGATCTTCAAAAGATAATCTGGGGATTATCTTAATAAAGTAAGAAGTGTTAATTTTCATATTATCTATTTTTAAAGAATGTAACTTTAAAATTTAAGTTATGATTTTTTAATAAAATGTATTTCTTCTAATGTGTTTTTGACATGTGACTAGGTTCTGTCATGGATTCATCCAGAGACTCAAGCTGTTATTATGCGCTGCAGTCAACCCCTTGTTGGAATGAGTGGCAAGAGGAATAAAGATGATGAAAGATATCTTGATATCATCAGGGAGGCTAACGGGCAAATCTCAAAACTGACCATCTGTGATGCTAGGCCCAACGTCAATGCAGTCGCGAACAAGGTAAACAGATGCTTAATAGTCTTATTTGTGAAGGGGGGTGGGGAGGAGACTTATTTTGAAGTTTTCTGTGAGGAGGTTTTTGGGAACAGTAATAATCTTAATATAGATAAATTTACATAATCAAATACTGAGGCTCAAGGCCACGAAAGGACATGAGTGCCTAAAGTAGGTCATAAGCAGAGTTTCAGGACCATATGTGGATTTCCAGACATGCTTTACCCTGTCTGTAGTCAGTCAAGCACAGATCTTAGCGTGGGACTGAAATCAGATATGCCTACACTTTGCATTGTGAGGTAGATGTAGGCTGAGCTGTAGAGTATGTCCTCTGCTGGAATGACATGCCACCTCTATGCAAGCCACAACTCTGCTTCATATCCTCTGGGAAAATTCTATCCTGGAAAGGCTGTGTGCATAAAGCCAAGCCCACTGATAGGCATCCTTTGTTTGGTTCTTCCTAACCATTACATGAACCGCTTCAGACCTATCTAGGCATCCAGCAAATAAAGAGAAAGTGATGAATAAGTTTAATTTGGGGGTTTGCACGCGAAACAGCAGCATGGGTATGATATTGGATACTTAGATACCTGTTCTTCCCTAGGTGCCTGTAGTTGGCAAGTGCAGTAACAGAAGTAGTGTTTCCATCTGATAAAGTGACCGTTTCTTTGCTATCTGCAATCAAAGCCTAAATGGGATCAGAATCATAGAACAGCCTGGGTTGGAAGGGACCTCGAAAGATCATCTGGTCCAACCTTTCAAGAAGAAAAGGTGTCCCTGTGCCTTGATTTCCCCTCTGCACCCCTCCCCAGCTCTGGTGAGGACCAGGTTGTTCAGGCGTACTCAGATAATGCCCATCACAGTGTGTCAGCGTTATATTTGGCATAGAGCACAGCAGACGTGGATGTGCTCCATGTTTGTGTGAAAAGCCTAGTTAGGGAGAGGCGGTGAAGGACACAAGTTTAATGCTTTCTTCATATGAGGCTGTACCAACTTCATTCCCTCTATGTCTAAGATAGTCCCTTACCCACTGAATTTCAAGCACAAATGAAGTGGACATGCTCTTTAGTGCTTACTAGTGAAGTTGTGTGTCTGCACAGCAAAGAGAGAGAGATGAGCTCAAGAGGATTTGAGATCTTAGTGAAACGATGAGTGTGCTTATCTGGGAGAGAAGGAATTCTAGCTTCTGAATAGTTTTTTGGCACAAAATGAACACTAATTTAGTGGAATGAGTCCTCCTCAATGTTTGTGCTGAAAGGAGTATGAAATGGAAAAACTTGTTTGCCTCTAGAAGGTTTATATGTAACAAACATTAAGTTGCTTCAGAATTCAAGAGGGACAATAATGTTAGTGTTTTGCTCTGTGCAACTTAAACGCATGCGTCTGTACCTTTACAGCCCTCTTCTCTATAATAGAGAATATAATTTATTAAGCAAGGAATAAGGCTTTTTTTTTTGTATAGCACACATTCTTTCAGAGACTCTATCCTAGGGGTTGTTTGGCTAGGTTTTCATCTGATGGTTTGTGTTTTGAGGATCTGCCTCAATTGCTTGCATTTTACTCTACAAATTGCATTATCCTCTACACACTGAATTTTTATGGATGAACAAAACATGTAATCCTTCTATTTGCCTTGTGGAAGGAATGTCAAGTCTTACATTAACTTAAATTTTTCCCCAGTTCTTGGACAAACTCAAATTCTTACCCCATTTGTTTCAAAGATGTATTATGGCCAAACTTTATACACACATACTTACTGAAGCGTGAAGCACAGTTTTCAGCTTTTTAAAATGGTCTATGTATTTCACCCATGTGTTTTAATTAACTCCTGATATGTCTAAATACGAAATACTCAATCATAGCAGTAAAAGCAGTAGGGTGCATTTCTGGGTCTGAGGGACAACGACATACAGAGTGGAAGCCAGTGTTGATCAGCACTGAAAAAGGTTTTCTTGAACAGCGGTGAAGATTAGTATAAGCAAAATTATTCCTGCGTTCTTTGTACATGGTCAAGACCATGCAGTCATTAGGAGTTGCAGCAGGACTTCATAATACTCAAAGGAAGAAGAAAAATACAATCGTTACTACTTCTAGTGCAGAGCCTGGTGGCTCTGAGAATAGCCTCACATCTGAGGAAGGAGATGGAGAGCACAGAATAGAGATACTGTGCTACTATACAGAAATGTAGGTGGTACTAACGGGGAAAGGCTATATTGTACTTTAGGTTGTTGTCTGATGTGTAGTTGGTGGCTGTAATGGCTTACAAAGGCAAAATTTATTTATCACAGTTCATGGCATGGCATGTTTTTGCTGTCTGCAGGAAATGCTGCGATTTTGCAGCTATCTTCGGCAAACCTCATCAGTTGTACTGTGTCCTAAAATGTGTGTGGTTTTTCCACTTCCTTTTGTGAGAAGGCACATGCCCTGCTGTGGTGGTGATTAAATGTTTTGAGAGAGCAGCAGTAGAATAGACTTTCTACTTATGTGGCTCTTCAGTTTCTTAGCAATCTAAATATATGTTTAGTCTTCAGCAATAAAATTTAATGTTAGAAAAGTTATTTTAAAGTAAACTTTAATGTTATTACCAATTTACTACTTAGAGGCAGAATCTAAGATTCTTGAACTTAATTCTTAAGTGAAACGTAGCTTATTCTTAACTGAATTCTTAAATTTAATTTTACTTGGCCAAACATTTTATCATTTTTAACTATTTCAATATCAGTTCAATTTTAGTAGTAAATAACTAGGCAGTTTAAACACAGGAAGGTGGGGTTTTTTTGTTCGGTTTTTTTCGGTAGCAAGTTTGCACGGTAAACCTGAGATTTGCTCTCTTTTGAATTAGTGGTGTAAAGAAAGACAAATCCTTTTGACTGAATTTCTTTCTCATTGGTACGGAAACAAAGACATTTTATTTCCTGGAAATGTGATCTAGTATGTTATGAGTAACTGCTGTTTTGTGTGATGTACTTAACATTTTAATTTAACCTTAATCTGTCTGGGAAGTAAGTTGATTTCTTTTGTATTCAGAATCATGAGTTTGTTTAATCCTTGGTGGGAAAAGTGAACATAAATGAAGAAAAAAATACTGACATTGTAATGTCAGTTGGTCAAGGAAAAGCTGTTTCCACCATGAATCTCAAAAGTAATGAGGAAGGTACCAATGTCTTTTTATTCTCAAAGCAGTCTGAGTCCTGACTGATGTGATGCTGGCCCACTGTCCCTTACCTGGCTACTTCAATCCTATTCGAAGGCCTCCAGGCCCAAGAGCGCGAACAACCTTTTAGTGTTAATCTAAAATAATTAGTTTTCCCTTTTAGGGTTACACCTCTGAGGTTTTGAAAAGAACTAGGCTAGCTGGAGCAATTTGAATGTCTTTCTGGCAATGTGCTATGCTTAATATACTCTGTCCTTTTGGACAAAGGAAAGCCCCCAAGTATTCTTCTCCAGCATTTGCCCTTCCAAAGCTCGTATCTGAGACTGATGTTTTAAACAAGCAACTGAAATTATATATTGCCCAACTACAAAATAAAGTATAAATAAAATTCAGTCCCTTCTGGCTCTGTTGAAAAGCTACTACAACAGTCTATTTATGACTAATTTTGGATCTTTTGTTTGTAGGCAACTGGGGGAGGATATGAAGGTGAAGATGCATATCCCAATGCAGAGCTTTTCTTCTTGGACATTCATAATATTCATGTCATGCGAGAATCTTTGAAGAAGTTGAAGGACATTGTTTATCCTAACGTGGAAGAATCACACTGGTTGTCGAGTCTGGAATCAACCCATTGGTTAGAACATATAAAGGTAACTTTTTGCTGTTTGTTTGAAATATAACGTTTGTCCAAATCTGTCATATCAGACTTGCTTTCTTTGCTAGACTTTGGGATAGTCCTGGTATGGAACAGATCAAACTACTTGGACTGCAAAAACAGCATCACTGAGTGTGGCTAGTCTTAGGGTGTGTTATGAGATATCATTACTAAGCAACAGTAGGTGAAATTCAACGTTTATTGTCTGGCTCAAGTCAAATGTCAGTCTTTGATAGAGGATTAATTGTTAATCTGATCGCCTTTACATGTGTGAGAATTGATGTATTTTGGTTTCTAGCAATACAGGACTACAGATAACTGTCATTGTGAAGAGTTAGTAATTACTTTAGTTGTCAGTATGTATGTGACTTTATTTTGTCAATAATGGTTTTGTAAATAAATCTTGTAAATTTATTTGTAAATTTTGTAACTTTCATCTTGTAGCACAAATAAAATACTTAAACTGGTAATTTACCAGTGTTCTTAGTTGAACTATTTGACCTCTGAACCTTTTGCCTCAAGTACAGCTGTGCAAAAGTATTTAGAGTATTATGTAATGAATCCTACTTAATAAAATTTTCATTTTAAGTTAATATTTGGAACATAGGCATATTAGAAGGGTGTAAGTTCCTTTTTCCAACAACTGAGATATTTCACTAATTTAGTTCAAAGAAAGGAGACAAATGAAATACAGAATTTTTAGAGAGTATATCCTATGGTAAATCCTGTCTTTCTTTAAAAAAGAAGCTTGTGTTCTTTGGTTTATCAAGGTTACTGTTTTCTGCCCCATGTTTTAAGAATTTGCTGTGAGATGAATTAGATCTTACTAAGGGATTAGGGAATCAATCTCTTTCTCTATTTTTATACAAGAAATTTACTTGGTCTCCTAGAAAATTCTTTTCCAATTAACTACACCATGCTCTTTAGGTCTTTTAATGGAAACAGTGTCAATTTAGATACTGTGTAGATACAAAGAAGTCAATTTATTTTTGTTAGAATGGTAACACTAATCTGTTCCTCTTTGCTAGCTTGTCTTGACAGGAGCTATTCAAGTGGCAGACAAGGTATCCTCAGGAAGGAGCTCTGTGTTGGTTCACTGCAGTGATGGCTGGGACCGGACGGCACAGCTAACATCGCTGGCCATGTTGATGCTAGACAGCTACTACAGAACAATTGAAGGCTTTGAAGTGCTGGTGCAAAAAGAGTGGATAAGCTTTGGACACAAATTTGCATCGGTAAGAATTAGAAGATAATTGCAAGGACCATGCAACATTAACATTCTAAAAAGTTTTTAATTTTAAACTACTCGTTGTGTCAAGGTTTGATAATTCTTTTCATTATTTTGGAATTCTGATTTAAAACATTTCTGGGTAAATCTGAGCAGAGCTTTTGGTTTTGGACCTGTTTGGTTAATATATTTTTGCTGTTCTTTCTCTGAGAACTCATATTTTGTCCTTTACACCCTTTTAAAAACACAGAATTGCTAGGGTTACTGTGATTATTGAGCAAGGAAAATGAGAAGGCAGGAAAATTATGTTCTCCCAAACTTTTCAGAAGAAGATCAAGTAAGGTTGGGGCTTCTCCCTCACCCTCTCTTTGGACTATTTTGAATGTCATGAGAGGCAGATGAATGAGTCTGGCCAATGTCTTTTAAGTGATGTTTTGAATGCTTCTTCCTAAATGTTCTAAACTTGTCATAATAGCTCTCAAGGGGCTGTCACTGGTAATGCTGGTTCTAGTTCTGTTCAGCTGTCTTCTGGATGCTTAGAACATTAAGTAGAAATTGTCTATAGCAAGTCCTTAATATCCTACCCGTGTATAATGCAAAGTCAAGGGTGTTTGTGTTAGGAAACTTTTCAGAGTCTTAGTGGAACTTCTTTTAAATTTGGCAGCTAACCATTTAACTAGGAAATCTATATGAGGAATGTGGAGAAGCAGAATAGGTTGCCAGGGAGAGTGTGCTGGGATATGTAAACATAAAAACATAAGTTGGGAGCTTTATAACAATGTTACTTGTTGATTCTGAACCTTGTAATTCACAGTAAGAAGTTTCCACACCTTCAGTAGAAGTTATTTGCACAGACAGTTTGTCCTAGTGGAATATTCTAAAGATATTACTTAATACTGCTAAAATTGGGAAAATGGGCAATCTGGAAAAATCAAGAAATAGAAAAAAATACCTATGTGTGTATTTCATGCCCATTTTACATTTGCAAGAGTGTCTCAGTCATTTGGAAATTCATGTATAGCTACTCAGCATGAATCACTTCACCATTTAAGTGAGCTTGTAGGCTGCGGCAGTCTTTGATCTGACATTCTAAAGGTGCTTTGAGGCTTAGGAGATTTGCATTTTGATTGTTGGGAGTGTTATTTGCTGTAGTCCAGTTTTTTGTGTACTTACCTGAAGTCTTCTAGTAGTGATGTGTTATATAAACCTTTGAAGTATTCTGTCTTGGTACAGCCATAGGAAAACACTGGCTTGCCTTTTTATTCTCCTATTTTATTTTGTATTTTTAAAAAAACGTTATAGTCATGATGCAGATAAAATTAGATTGTATAACTAAGAGACTTGTAGCCTAGCACATGTGTTATGGTTTAACACAAAGCTGAAAAAGAGAGATCTGTGTGTCCTTCACCATTATGAATAAATTCAAATAATCTATGATTCTTTTTATTAAACCATTAATTTTAGTTTGAGTAATCAAAGGAATTTGTTCTCTACCAAGAGATAATGTTTTTTTCCTATCAGTGAGGTAGGACTTTTACACCCTTTCCAGATAACTAGCTCAAGTCCACTGGTTCATCTCTGACAATGTAGCAGAATAAGGGTGATTTAAATAGCTTGCTTTTGCTTAAACTACTATTTTGTTTTCCCAACCTGCTCACTCAAGTAGTAATCTTTGGAAATGGTTGAAGCCACTCTTCTTTAGCCATCTGCTGTTTTCTGAGAGTACTGTATATTTTTATTTGACGGGTTGTTTAGTTTATAGTGAAGGTAGTCCTTTTCTGGAGTGTTCTATAGAATAAAAACTGATAATGCAAGCAGAAGATATTTTGATCATACATGCTCTGTTTTAGTTTGGTAATTATTTGATAGAACTGTGAGTTTTAATAGTGAGGACTAGGCACTTCAGTGCGGTTAGCATTTCCTGAACCTCATCTCTGAAACTATTGTTGTAATGCCTTCCCTCAAGTGGGGAGTTGGAGAAGAGTAGGGTGTTTCTTTTACCGTCTGGTTAGAGCAAGCTTCATGTCTTCATGTTAGCAGGGTTGCAATTTGGATGTTTTAATAACACATAACTAAATAGTAGACTACTTAATAGCTCCTCTCTGTATTTTCTCTCTAATGAAGTGCACAGTAAGTTTCCTTGTTGGAAAGGAATTCCCTACCCCAGCTTTTCTATGTATAGTGAACTTAGTGCAATATCCAGATGATACAATCGCTTGCTATGTGGAATGTTGTTCTAATAATGCATTCTAATATAAGAAATATGAGACATAGACATAATTATAGGTGGAAAATACTCAGACATCCAAAAACTGCTAACCCTAGTGAAAGTGAAAGGACTTTCACTCCTTACTGAACACATATATGACTCTGTTAACAGACACCGTGTATTTTAAACCATGAAACTGAAGAGCAAGGAGGCCAATTTGTTTGTCTTCCCTATAGTACTTTTCTAGCCATTTGCTAATGTTGACTGAGTTCAGCTACAATCCCGCATCTCCCTCTATTTCCTGCCATTCAATTCTATTATTTTAAACTATCATGCAAATCATTGTACAGGGGAGTGTGCTGGTTTTATCACTTTTCACATCCTTAAGACATTAAGCCTGCTATCTTACAGGCAGATAGGCAACATCTTAGTTCAACATACATATTCTTCTTTTGTCTCCTCCAGGCAAGTATGTTCAAGCAGAATTATGGAGTTAATAGAATTTCTTTTCTCTGAATCTCTTATCTGTTCTGAGCTATCAAATGTGAAAAGGAAGGAAACAGCTTTTACCAAACCTACTTTTTGTCTGTGGGGAGAATTCCTTTGATTGTTACTTTGGATTCCTCAGAATAAGCGACCCACCCAAACTTTAAAAACGTGCATTAATTTTCTGTCAAGAACATGAACGTTTCTTTGAGCTCACTCATGTTCGCTGTATACCTCAGGGTGAATCTTTAGGTTCAAGTGTGGAGGGGGAAGAGGAGAATCTGTGTGGATAGTTTAATGATCTAGGTTCTCCAGTGGCTTACATTACAAAAGAAGACAAAGTATATAACTTGGCTTTTGATATATCAACTTGTTACATAAATATAGTTCAAAATATATCTTGATTATTTGCAAAGTAATAAATGCTTTAACAGTTCTGCTTGTCCAATAACTAGCAGGTTTTTGTAACAGGACCAATTATCACCGAAATTTTTCTTGGACTTCTTTGGAATAGCTTTGCAGTATTTCTGTATATCTGAATCTCTCCTCCTTGGTACAGTAACTAATTTTGAAATCATAAGAACAGGTTGCTCTATTACGGAAGCATTAATATTCTAGTGCAAAATAGGAAACACTGTCTATTGGCCATAAAATAGACTGTTTCGGTTAACAGGAGGGTGTATCGCTTCATTTCAGAGAATAGGCCATGGTGATAAAAATCATGCTGATGCAGACAGATCGCCCATCTTTCTCCAGTTTATTGATTGTGTGTGGCAGATGTCTAAACAGGTATGTTATATCATTCTTCAGAAGGTAACATTGTTAAGAGATTACTGAATTAAAAACCTAGATCTTTATTTTAGAAAAAAAAAGTATTGGAAGAGGACAGCATACCCCTCTGCTGTGACACTGTAGTCAAAAAGAGTGTATTTACTTTTAAACCATACCATCTCTCTACCCTATTTCTAAAAATGGTATACAAGCTGTAGTTATGTTGCTTAATATGGCATTGGCTATGCCTGCAAGGCTGGTGTGTCCTGGATATGGGCTTCTCAGGAACATATTGGGAGCTGTGACTGCCTGCAAGGCTGGTGTGTCCTGGATATGGGCTTCTCAGAAACATACTGGGAGCTGTGACCCAGCAGAATGGTTTTACAGGAATTGCATCCAACTATCTTAATAGGGTGTGTTGTTTCATTTCACCATTTTTGTGAAGCTGTCCCTTGAACTACAGGGACAAATGTTTTGTCAAAGTTTGAAAAGGAATCTTGGGAGCTGTTGAGTGCTGCTGGTGTGTCCTGGATATGGGCTTCTCAGAAACATACTGGGAGCTGTGACCCAGCAGAATGGTTTTACAGGAATTGCATCCAACTATCTTAATAGGGTGTGTTGTTTCATTTCACCATTTTTGTGAAGCTGTCCCTTGAACTACAGGGACAAATGTTTTGTCAAAGTTTGAAAAGGAATCTTGGGAGCTGTTGAGTGCTGCGATTTAAACGTCATATTTTCAATAAGTAATGAAACAAAGCAGCAACCTTAGTCCGTTTAGGGCCAAGGCTTAGGAGCTAAACCCTTATTTTCCTGTATGGTTCTGCACTATAAAGAGTGCATTATGGATGTCTTTTTCTGTCTTGCTAGTAAAAATGTAACTGTAACCATTCTGTATTTTATTCTTCTTTTTAGAAGTTAAAGGCAGTTAGAATATTTTGAAAAGAGTTCTTTTCAGTGACTAGTTTGAGAAAGTTGACACCTCATGTCATCTGAACACTTCCTCTGCTATAAAGTATATGAAAGTATTATCTTAAAAATTATTGTAGATGTATTCAGGCTTCTAAATGCCACCTTTAGCCTCTTAACCAGGGCACGTGCATCTCTCCGTGCTTTTACAATGTGAAGAACGAATTTGTCTTTTCTGTTTTCAGTTTCCTACAGCCTTTGAATTCAATGAGCCGTTCTTGATTACAATCCTGGATCACTTGTACAGCTGCCGGTTTGGTACTTTCTTGTATAACAGCGAGTCTGTGAGAGAAAAAGAGGTTAGTCAAACCACTGATTGTTTAATTGTTTTGCTGTCTTGATTCTAGATGATTACAAGAAGTTTTGGTCATATTGTATTTGGTTATATTCCTTGTACGACAGTGGTTTTGAACTGGCTTTATTCTCGTTATAGAATAGTTGCATGGTAAATTCCTTGGTTTTGGTAGCTTAAAGACTATGCAGTCACTAAAATATTTGTCAAGCACTGGTTTTGGAATATTTCTAATACAGTAACTTACTATGCTTCTAAGTAAATCAGAAGTGTATTAATTTTAGAATGTAACCATGGTTTCTATGATGGATTTCCTGATTTTGTGCAAATATTTACTCTTATTTCAATTTCATTTTAGAAAGTGACTGAGAAAACATTATCGTTATGGTCTTTGATAAACAGTGAAAAATCTAAATACACGAATCCTTTTTATACTAAAGAGCTAAATCGAGCACTCTATCCGGTAGCCAGTATGCGTCATTTAGAGCTCTGGGTCAATTACTACATCAGGTGGAACCCAAGAATTCGGCAACAAGTAAGTAAATTCTCTATAATGTACAAAATGCTTTTAGACTTCAGAAATAGGGGTTTGTGTCAATACTGTCTTGTAGAATAGTACCTGTAATCTGTTCAGGTTTTTAATATTGTGTTTGTGAAGATGGAGAAAAAAGTGAAAATGATTATTCAGATCTTTTTTTTTTTTTTGACTAAGCTCTTCTCCAAACACTGAGCTTATTTCACTGCTTAGTATCAAGTCATCCTCAAGCTCTTTCTAGCCCCTTTTCTTGGGGACAGGGCTGGGGGAGCATTTTTTAAGGGCATTTGATGCTATTAAAGGTGAATGACAATGCTTAGAAACAGGGCTTAATGATCCCTAAAGAGTTAGGGCATTAGCATCACAAACATGCTTAGTTGCATTTGCTTTGTCTTTCTCCGTTTTCTGAGAGAGTGTATGAAGTTCTATAGATTAAGATGACCTATTCAGTCCTTCTTCAAAACTGCTATCTGTATTGATGGCTTATGGTAAGATTTTTTTTTTTAGTGTAACTTTGATGATGCAACATTGTTTACATTGTGTAACTTTTGAATGGAAGTTGTTACTGAAAATTATACAAGTGGATCAGATTGGAAGCCTAGAAAAGCTTTTGTCAAATTACACATAGTTCAGTTCTGTGCTTTTAATGTTTAATATATGGACACTCAATGTTTGTTACAATCTTGCTAGAAATCTCAGCAATGTGGCATGTAAAGATAGTGTATAGAGACTTATTTGTTCTTCTTAACAAGTTGCGGGGTTTTGAGTAGGAGAAGATAGAGGAGCAATTTCTTTGACAGAAGCAGTCTTCACAATCCAGCCCCTGGAATGAATCGGGAGTTTTCAAGCAGTGCACTTCCTTTTCTGCAGCTGGTCTCCTGTATTATTTACGACACTTCAGAGGCTGCAAGAAAGCCAGACAGTTTGCTATATTTTCTTACAAGTATGTTGCCAGTTTTAATTTGGAGTTCTAGTTTTAAAGCTTTTGTTGCTTGCTGTGAAAGATGAGGGCATTTTGCAAAAGGTGAATCCAAAGATTTATTTTAGAAAGTGAAGGATTATAGGGCATGCAAATTAGCTGTAAATCTACTTAAAAGCGCACTTTGCCATTTTTCAGGAAAGATTTTTAGCAGCAGTTCCTTATTAGAAGTGCAAACCCATGTGATAATCTGGTGCCTCATTTTCACCATTTCAATATACAAAATGCAACAATTTTTTTTTTCCTGTGCATGAAATTTACACTTCGTCTTGACTTAAGGAACTGAATAGTGGACATGTGGCCCAAACCAGTTTTTCGATGACCTTTCTTAGTGCCATTACTTGAAGCATGTTCCACATCAGACTTCAGTCTAATGAAGAGTCTGGTCTGTCACTAGCACCATCATTAACCCTACATCTCTGTCATCTTAGTAACTACATTCAGTCATTGATCCGACTTCTACAGTTGCTTCAACATTCATCGCTGTCCCCATCTGGGGTGCATAGTGAGTGGTGCACGTAAGCGTGCTGGTTCAGCTGTTTTTGAACTGGTGAGGCGTTTACATTTGCTCTTGAAACTGTACTGCTAATAGCTTTTAATTACAGGCAGTTAACTGTGAAACAGCAGCAACTTTTTGGCAGGTATATGCAGCTCAAGGTAACTTCAGGCTCTATATCTGCCTTGGACATTTGTAATACTTCTTTTCTATTTATTTCATTACTTTATCTGAAAAAGGAAGCTAAGCTTAAAATGGAAACAGTTAAGATGCTCTTTCTGTGAGTAATCTCTTGAAAGTAAGGACAGTTGATTTTAAACACATTCAAGTTTACTTACAGAATTCACTAATAAAGTTTTGCATTTATTTCACTTGTTTATTTACACAAAGTTGCAAATCTACTATTAAAAACTGAAGTAAATTTCATCAGTAGGGGAAGTTATTTAATCTGAAGACATGAATTTCATCTTAATCTGATCAGCGTAGCTAAAGTGGTCAGTCTGGCTAAACACTTTTTAGGGAAGATGATGGGACATCTGTTCTCTGGAATCTAAAACCTTTTAATAAGTCAAGAAGAGAAAAGCTTCTGACAAGGTATTCACACCTATCTTCCACACAATATTAGACAATAAGAAAGTAAAATCCATATGCTCCAGGAAGTGCTGGCTGATTTTACTGAGGTAGGAAAAACTGTTTTGTGTAAAGATTTTCTTTGGATGAGAACTACTGGAAGACAGAGGGCTCTTGAATTATTGAAAGAAATATTTCTGTTTAGCTACAACTTGTTCCATATGTTGGAAACTACAAATACTGAGTAATGCCAGAAAAACACAAATACCACAGCACAACTGTGTAGAAGTAGTTGGACTGAAGTGATAAGACTAATATAGATCTCTTTCTAGCAGCCAAATCCAGTGGAGCAGCGTTACATGGAGCTCCTTGCGTTACGTGATGATTATATAAGGAGACTTGAAGAACTACAGATCACAAATAATTCTAAGATATCCAATTCATCAGCCTCATCAGCATCTCCCTCACAAATGATGTCCCAAGTACAAACACATTTTTGAAGAAAATGTTGGCTTCGTTCTATACTGTAATAGCAAGTGGTGCTTAACATAGATCTATAGCATACAGAGGAATATTTTAATGCCTTACATTAGACTGTCCTAACACAAATTATTTTAGACTGTCTTCATTTGAGGAGGACTTCAAAACCAACAAAACCAACTCTTCAATTATGTGCCTTTCAGAGCCTGTGGACTGAGAACGTTATTAATCAACTTCTAGATATGGAGGGCTTTAAGAGTTATTTTAGAAAGTCTGGTACAATTGAAATTAAATTGATTTATTGTTTTCATAAGAATGCTTTAATTTATTACACTTAGGTCATGTTCCTGTAAGGAAATTCATGCTCAGTCTTACATGTCATGAATAAACACATTAATGGCAATAGGAATATTCACGTTGTGTAAAATTAGGTATGTGTGTATTCCTGTTAGGAATACGTTTGTGGAGTTCATGAGATAAAAATAAATTCTATTGTAAGATTTCAGAGAGAAGTGTTGAAATTTTCTGGTTACCTGAGAATTCCAGATTTTCCTTTTGGGAAAGAAACAAAAATATGGAAGGCATTTTTCACTGATATGCTTCTAATTAAAAAGTTCAAATAGCTCAGTAGATATCAAAATAAAAGAAAAATCTATTTTTTTTTTTTTGTAAATTGATTGTTTTTTTTTTTTTTTTAAACAAATGACAATTGTACTGGATTCTGAGAAGTCCTGTTTTGGCTAACTGTTCAGCACTGAAGTATGTTACAAATTATCACTGTGGCAGTATTGGCTCTTTGGATTAATACAGAATAAAATGGTTCTAAAGAAGGTTTAGATAGTTAAAAACAGACCCACAGAGACATTGCTTAAATATCCAGCAATAGCCATAGTATTAAAACTTGCATTTTGTCCTGTAAAAGTAAATGTGCCTGTTTAAAGGAGCTTTTATACCAAAGTAGGCAAAAGTTTTCAGTTACAAATACTGTTGAAAACTTGTACATTTATAGCTTAGTGTTTAATTTAACTTTTGTTCAACAAATTTATTCTTAAGTGTTTAAGGGACTTCAGTATACAAGATTTGCATATAGTGTGTGCACTTACATTGAACCTTCCAGTGAATTCTAGTTTCAAGCCTTCATTTCAGAGGCTTCTGGTAAACCTTTAATTTGTTTTCAGGTATTTTTAAAATAGATGCAAGCATTTCTTATGACAGCACAAACCGTGCTACTTGATATTTAATTAAAATTTTGCATATTCTCAGAAGTTTAATGATATTCAGGCAATCCAGGAAATATTGCAATTCAGAATTTGTAGAGGACTCTATCTAATATTGTTATTTTAAAGGAGATATTTTGATGCTTGAGGCTTCTGTCATGTAAATTATTGTACATGTGGTGAGTTTTGATCTGCAAGATATAATAGGATTATATATAAATTAAGTTTTGTGTAAGTAATATAATATAGTTTATTAGAAATTCTGCAAGTTTGTAAAGTGTAAATATTTTGCATATGAAAACTGAATTTAAAGCTATAGTTCCATAAAATAAGTCAAAGTTTAGAGGACATCTGGATATTTTTAGAACAGTATTTTTTCAAAGGAATAAAAGTATACAGCCTCTTGATTTAATTCAGTATATACACTGAATTGCACTATTTTTTTCAGGGAAGCTCAGAGCATATGGCATGTGTGTTCTAAATACGCGATTTATATGACTTATTATTGTCCTCTAAAGTTCATTCTCCCGTCAATGTTCTTCAGTATATGTTTCCAAAATAGCAACATTGTCCCAAAATCTTGACTTCTTTACGTAAATAAGATGCATTACATCAGATAAATGAAGAAGGATACTCGATTGTTCATGATATATTTACATTTTGAAAGCTATGCATATTCTGGTATATTTGCCTTCTCCTTACTTGTGGTTTATAAAAAAAGCTATTTTTTATTAGAATATTTAAAGTGTCTGTATTTGAATTGAACGTATTGGTGACATCTCTGAGCAGTGTGGAGAAGTTCAGAAAATCTAATAGTTTTTACTGTGTAAACACTACATGATAACCTACTGCTTTTGGGAAAGTGTAATATAATGGAAAGGATCTTTTTGCACTTACTTCATTACATATATACCATTCTTCATATTACTGGTTCAGTCGAATTTCAGTCTTTGAAGCGCTCTGACATAGCTCTGTGCGGGCTTGGATTTTTTTTCAAGTCAACAGATAAGATACTTGTTCTAATTCTATTTTTACATGGTAATATTAGGTGAACATAGGGGTGGTTTTAATCCAATACTTTCTGGAAAATACTACTTTAAAGTTGTGAATGTAGGCATACAAGCTGATCAACGTTAACACAAAACTTTTCTCCTTTCCACTTAAATGCGTGATCTGGGCTGTTGTTCTGCGATGCACTGCACGCACCCAGGCTGTGCCCCTGCGGCACCCAGTCCCCTGTGCACCGCTGCGGGTGCAGGAGCTGGCCCGTTAACCGCCGTCGGTTCACTGTTGTAGCTGACACAGCCGAGGACAAACCTGGGGAAGGTTTTGAGGTGGTGAATGAGAGTGTTCCAGGCGTTGAGTGCCCTTTCCAGGAGGGGTAAAAAAGCAGGGCTGGGATGTGAACATCAACAGCTGTAAATGCCCGATATCCAATACGAAATACCCATCTCGGAACGCTGTTTTAGTTTTTTCCTCTCTGTATTCTTACTTCCATGGACCCGAAAAGATAACCTAGTTTTTGTGCTGGGCTTCAGTTACTTATTTAGAAAGTTTATTTGTCGAATGCCTTCTTTATTTGCTTATGCCTTATCCACCCCAGCATCACTGTTATGGGTATACCCTAGAAATGATTTGTGTACTACCTCCTTTTGACGTATTTTTAAACTCTGCCTTGAGTTCAGTTTTTTGTCTCACAGTGAGCATTTTGTGTCATGCTTGAGAAAACAGGTTTTTGTAACTGACCAGGACTCCTCCTGTGCTCCGTGCTGCTCCTTGAACCTCAGTGCCGGCAGCACTGCGCTGGAGCTGGGCGTTATTTGTCAAGCGACTTTGGGGCGGGGGGAGAGCTTAACATCCGTCTGCCATGTACGTGTGTGAAGGGGAAAAAAATAAAGATGTCAGTTTTAATCCCTGTGACAGACGTGTTAATGGAACACTGAGAGCGTGCGCCTACTTCCGTGACGGCTGACGGCGGTCCCTCTCTCCCAGCAGCGCGGCTGCCTAGCGCCCAGGGGGCTGGGGGGGGTACGGCCTGGGGGGGTGCCCGCCGGCCCTGCCCTCCCCTC
>NW_009220639.1:742-1118 GCF_000690835.1 Fulmarus glacialis | reverse complement strand
GACCGCGGCCGGCCTCTCGCCCACCTCGGGGCATCGGGCTGCTCCCGGCCCAGACGGGTTAATTAATGAGACATTAAAGAGGCGGAATGACACTTCCCACCACTCACTTACGGTGCTAATTTCCAAACCACTCCGCCATAGACAAAGAGAAAGTGCAGTTAGTGCAGAGTAATTTGCGCTGTGTTCCCGGCGAATGAATTTAGGGGAGCAAATATAGTTATGCAGAATTTAAATTAAAGTTGACACTAATGTAAATACAGCAATGCAACTGCATGTTTAAGAAATATGATGAGGCTACGGTTTTAATCAGGTCCTTTTAACTCAGGTGGCATTTTAAATCCTTGCCATTTAAATTGGATAAAATCCGTAAGCTGGG
>NW_009220639.1:0-452 GCF_000690835.1 Fulmarus glacialis | reverse complement strand
TACACCCGTTGCACTGCCATTTCATGGGAGCACAGGCACTCCCCTGTGCCCAGGTCATCCAAAATACGCCATAAACCCAACGATCCACCCCCAGAGCCTCTCTAGCCGCGGCCAGCACTGCTTGTCTCCTCCTTGCGCCTGCGCAGCACAAATTTGGGGGGGGTCTGTCGACGCCTGCCACGTTTCCCTCGCTGCTTTCGAAGGCGCGGCTTCCAGCCTAAATCATAGACTTGGGCTTTTGGAGGGGGAAGAGAAAGAAAGGAAAAAAGCCAAGAGGAAAGAGCGGAGCCCGCCTCACCTACTTCAAAGCGGGGTGATCCCGAACGGGAGCATGGGTGCTCCGCAGTAACAATAGGCATTAACTGCAACACGGCAGGAGCTACTTAACAGGAGCTTTGTAACCTGGCAAGACCCAGAGTCATTTCTGTTACAGTTACCGGAACAATATATTT
>NW_009220638.1:1055-2058 GCF_000690835.1 Fulmarus glacialis | reverse complement strand
ACGGGGCTCTCCTGGCTGCCAGACTGGGGTTTCTTTGCCATCGCACTTAGCCTGGTTTTATGAGTCTCCGTGGCAGAGCCAATCTCTCTGTACTGCCTCCAGAGAGCCCAGGAGCCTGCGGTCAGAAGCAGATTGATTTTATCTTAACTGCGATGACTACACGCCTAAAAGTCGCCTTTATTCTTCACCTGCCTGGCCAGCATGAAGGCTTTCTGCTGGTTCTGTCCCCTTTATCCTCTGTTTTCTCCCCAGAGAGTTGGAAAAGTGAGGTAACACGCCAAAGCCAGGATTCCCAGAGAAACAAAACCCGGTCTCTATCCGAAGGACAACATGACATCCCAAGAACAAAAACCCAAACAGGGTTCCCCAAGCAGGCAACAACTGCCCCGATCCCATTATTTCTCTCCCCTCGCTGTGCATCTCTGAGCATCTTCAGCCCCTGCATGACTCCCGACAAGCACAGAACCACTGAGCAGCACAGCCCCGGGGAATTCAAGCTTCTAATTAAGCTCAATTACTCCTGGAAACAATTTTTAAACTATCCACAGAGGCTGCTGGCCAGGGCAAGAACACTGCACCTGCAAGTTTTAATTGCAAGGTTGTCACCGCCGAAGCCAAGCTATCAGCACAGTCGGTGCCAAGGAGTCTGTGCCGAGCAGTGCCGGGTCCTTCGGCACCGTCCTTATCGCAGGCTGGGGCGGCTCAGCTGCTTTCTAACATCTCCCGACTCGGGAGGGCTGGAGAGGTAGAAAAACCGATGCAGATGGACAACAAAACCACGAGGGCAGAGGCCAGGACTGCCACGATCCCTTCGGATCCCTTCCTCTGGCTCTGCTTGCAGCAGAAACACCCGACGCCCAAGGGGAAGTGGAGCAGGAGCCTCGACGAGCCGGCAGAAAGGAGACCGTAGCCGAAAACCTCAAACCATCTCCCTGGCAGAGACAGAGCGCTGACCCCTCAGAGAGCCCGGGAGATCCTCGGGGCCGCCGGTAGCACCGGCGGG
>NW_009220638.1:361-899 GCF_000690835.1 Fulmarus glacialis | reverse complement strand
AGGGAGCTGGATTTGCAGCTACCCCGGGCTTAGTCTAGGAAGAGATGTTGGGGAGACGGGGACATCGATCCCCTGCTCGATGCAAGCAGCCGTCCGCGCGATACCATCCCATCGGGGTGAGAGCGCTGCCGTACCTCTGAGTCAAGGGCGGGCTAACCGGGAAGCGAGACGGTGGCTGATGCTGCGAAAAGCTCTGCAAAGGCCCCGACCCACCGACGGGCAGGTTAAAATCAAATATGTACGATTTTCTAGTGACCTCTCTCCCACGCCCGGTGCTCACCCTGCATCTTTCTCAGCCCCCCGGCCCTGCCACAGGCTAACGGGGTGGCTTTGAACGGGACGTGCTACGAGCTTCGGGGCGGACAGGATAAACCCCAAAGCCGGCTTTCTATAACACAACAGGTTACAAATAGGTGGATCAGCAGTTCCTTTGCTAACAGCAGCGGTTTGGAGCCTGAGCCCTAGGAACCACCTCCCTTTTCCACTAAAAAAGCGCTGGCCCATCACTCAAAGAGAGGGTGCGAGTCGCTCGGCTGAG
>NW_009220638.1:0-261 GCF_000690835.1 Fulmarus glacialis | reverse complement strand
AGTAATCCCACGCTGCTAGGGTCTTGCAATCTCTCTATAATCAATAATTAGTCTTGCAATCATCACGTAAACTTTACAGAAAGAAGATTCACTTATCAGGGGTTTATTTGGGTATTTTTAATTCTGCCAGAGCAGGGAAAGCCCACCTGTATGAGCACCCCCGCGTTCTCACTTGCCACCACCCTCCGGCAGCCACCGCCCTCTCCCAGCACCCGGCCCCGCTGCGGTCGGGGAAGAAAAAATGCTTCCTGCCGCCCCGCA
>NW_009220637.1:0-21144 GCF_000690835.1 Fulmarus glacialis | reverse complement strand
TTGTAGATGGGCGTCACATTGACAAATAGCTCATTGTTATTAAACCAGCATGTAAATCTATAAAAGGTGACGAGGAAAACTGGATGCTTGCTGCCATCATAAATCTGCTCAAGTGCCTGCTGGGGGCAAGGCATGCTCTCTTGACGTCATTACACTCCTAGTGATTACCATGAGTGCAATAAAAAAAAAAAAGCATTAAGAAATAGAAAAGAAGAATGCATTTTATGTTAATGCTCAGGACTTATCATTTTATGGTATTGTCAGGAAAGCTGAAGAAGAGAAATAGCCTGGAAATCCCTTTTATGATTATTAAGGAAGATGATGTTGCTTGGTTTGGCTCCCTGTAAGTTACTGGCAAAATTCTTATTCCCTTGGTGCTTTTTATTCCACTCCCCCTTCTTCCCTTTCTGTCAGTCAGCATCTTTGTTTCGATGCAAATAAAGGTAAATAAAGATCCTCAGTGTCTACTGAAAGATTTCAACTGATTTCAGCATGCCTTGGAGAAAGTCGCAAACTTTGCCAACAGTTTGTCTACTGCCTGCCTTCATAACTTTATGCTTTCCAGGCCTGACTGAGATTGCACTGCAATGCAGGGATCCATTTCATTACGCTTGCTCTCATTCAGTAGTTTTGGAGAAGACTAAATGATGAACAAAGTCTAGGCAATCCCTGAGCTCTGCAGGCACTTAGCACCATGATGTATCAGTCAAAACATGGCACTGTATCATGCAAGAGCAGTCACTTCCCCATATTGTTTTTCTGAAAACTAGGATTTTCTTTATGCAGTAAGACATACACAGGCTTGGAATATTTCAGAGGTCCAACTGCAGAACACATAGGGGTAACCGAAGTACAAGCTGGCTGGGATACCGGGAGTCCCAGGTGTCTCAGCAAGCCTTCCCAGGATAAATACAGCATCACTGAAGACTGCAGTGTTCTGGCATCTATCTTTTTTATTGGTAATTAAGTTAGGTAGGCTAAAGGTATCTTGGGTATCCTGGCAACTACATAATTTCTCTGTTGGCTCCCCTTCCCCTTATATACTTCAAGTCCCAGTTGTGGTTTCTCTGACTAAAAGAATCATTAGTTTTCTCTGAGGTTCACTGAATGGCTTTGCTTAAACAGTTATGAAGTAAAAGCACATTTTCAGAGAAGAAAATATAGATGGATTTTTTTCTTCAGAAGATATCTAAGACTAGCAGCTTTTGTGGAAAAAAAATTAAAATATTGTAAAAGGAAATGTAGCAATTATAATTGATACATAAACAAGAATAACCTTCAAAACAGAATCCTGTATTACAATTCAGAAGTGATATTAGGCAAAGCTTGTTTGTACTGTGTCAGGGTCTTCAATGTCAGCAAATTTGAATAATTTAGTAAAACAGTAATGTTATATAAAATTGATTCACATTGTGACTTAGCTGGTCTGTAAACGTTAGAAGTATGAAACCTAGTCACATCCCACTAATATAAAGCTGTAGTTATTAAAACAAATCTGACATAAAGCACATTATATAGAAGATATTTTAAAGTTGTTCTTATTCTTTTAAATCTGAAATATATATGTATTTTAAATTATAATTTAAAGCCTTGACCAAATGGTCCAGATTCCATTATGTTTGGCAATGAATTAATATGAAAGCAGAAAGGCTGTGCGTTTCCAAATTTGCAATCTAAACAGCTCTAGACTATAGATTGAAGAGGGCCATTTGACTACTAGTTTTTAAATACTGTATTAGTAATTTACTATATTTTTTAAAAAGTTAATGTTTAAAAATATACAACTTTCTTGTAATAGTAGTATTGTACTCTGTCTGCCATTAAAGCTTCAAATATTGGAAAAACACCCCACAAGAAAATAAATAAGATAGAAGACCATGAGCTTCTCTCATCTGCCTTGTTATCTTTAATTGTAATTCATATGTTATTTCTAAACACATAGGTATGGGTATGTTTTAAAAGACCCAAATTAAGCTTTTTGATGAATCTATCCAGAATATTTTGATTCTGCAAACATACATGTTACTCTGTTGTAATATACATATGAAAACATGCTTTTTTTTTTTGACACCCACAAAAATGGTAAAGGTGGAACAAAAGTGTACATCAGTGCTAACAATGACAAATTACTGCTGACTGCTGTTATTTTGATAAACAGTAAATTAAAAAGGCCGTAGAAGGCTGAGATAAGTAGAAAAAGCAAAAGCAAGTATGAAAAGAAATTCTTCTCTCTTATGTGCTAGTACAGATTTAGCATTTTTAAGAGGCCACTTGAAGGCAAATTTAGACCCTAGCAGGGCTGTTACAAACTCAGCAGCAAGATACAGCAGAAGAATGACTTTAAACACTGGAGAAACCTTTAATACGGGAAGAAAACAGATGAAAAAATATGGTGAAGGGAATAATTTCCTCCAGTATCTTTGGCATACAGAGACTTACTTTTGTGTTTAGCATATGGCCTCCACACAAATCGAAGGGATTTTAAATCAAGCTCTGGGGACTGAGAGTCAACCCCAACCCTACTCAGATGAAAGTAAATGGTTCTGCTGAATGAATGGGAAGAATAATGGTCTATAGCAAACGGGTGGAAATTGCCTGCAAAAGGATAGGCTACACTTGATATTGTCAATTTGTTTATACCATAGTTTCCAAATACAAAACACCTAAAGCTTGCACTCAGCTGACAGAAAGGTATGCTTCACAAAGTGGCACCAGAATACAAATAAATTGGATACCACTTAGAGACTTGAAAGCCGTTGAAAAGCAGTGAGATGAAAGGCAAATGCCAGTGAAAGTGACAGCAATATTTTCTTCTAGAGCACAGAAAATGTAAAAGAAAAGAGAACTCTTTAATAGCATAAAGAGAAAAGATGCCGTGTTTCAGTAATCGAGTACCATACCTCTTCATGGAATTCAAGTAAATACTTCAAAATCGGGCACATTAAACAGCACTGCAGTCGAAAATCCCTCTCTATTGTTTTGTTGATATAATGTGCAATATACAAACATAAGAGAGGAACCAACTATGGATTGTGCTGTAGGCAGCTTTGTCTTCACCTTTGATTACCATTTTGCCATAAAGTACTGAGAGATTAATATTTCAGTTGAAGCTACATTGTAAAATATTTCATTTTGCATAGCTGTACTTTGTCTAATGTTTCCAAATGTCTCTTTTAATGAAACATTATTCAATGATACATTGCCATATTAAAACGTCTCATGACATTAGCTTTACATCAAAGTTTAGAATGCTGGCATTTCCCATTTTTTTACATTTTTAGATAAATGCACACTTTTTACCCAATCAGGCATGTCTTGTTCATTTTTCAAAATATTATGGCATATTACATTTCAAAATAAAAGCTTAGACACTTGCTTCTCAGACAGATGAGTTTCCAATTGCTAGCAGAAATAATATGGCTGCTAAAATAGAATGAATCAAATTTAGATGATTTTGGGGAGATTACTGCTTTTTACAAAACACATGAAAGCAGGTGACAGTCTCATGTGCCTTTTGAAATAATTTAAAATGTTTTTTTCCAAAACACTTTTATGCGCTTCATCTGCTGCACCAGGACGGCTAATAACAGACTGTCCTTTCTCACTGCAGTGCAATGAGATGAACACAGGGGAGAATTATGTTTGCGACTACGTAAGAAGTCAAACAATGTAGTGGTTGGGAGCAGAGGGAAAACAAAGTACGTGGATCAAAAAGTATATCAGGGATTTTGTCGCAGGTTAACCCAGCCTACTGATTGTTCTGTGTGCATAGATCTGTATAGGTGGAAAAGGACTGAAACTGAAGGCATAATGATGATAAGAAAGTGCCTGGTTACATAGAAAGTGTGTTTAGAATGATGACAGTTAATTGCTGGAATGTATATATACTGAAAGCATAAAATGAAAAAAAAAGACTATTTCATTATTAATTTTCACCTTATTCCTCTAATTGCAACTGTAACTTTAAACAGATACGGAGAACACAGATTTCAAGCAGTACATGAATCAAAAAAATGTTCAGAAAACAAGTGTTCCACCTCTTATAGTATAAACCATAAGTCACTTCCTATCAGACTATAGTAATAAAAATTTTGGTACAAAGCACAAATACTACAAGAATATCATGCACTACAGGGAAAAGGAAGGAAGCATCAACTACCCTGCTAACATCTTCAGTTCCTGCAGCAGAAGGAAAGTAACAGAATTTGTTAAATGAGCATTTCCAAAGCACAGCGCCTCCCTCTGCTGCTTCAGAGAAAGACATATTCCCTTCTGCAAATCTGGCAATAGTTTGATGCCGAGCATGTGAGTACCTATCAGGTGGGCACATTCAGAGAAACCTCAATACCACAAGATGACTTGCAAATGCCACCCAACATTTTGTATCCAGTTGTGGCCGATCTCCAAATCTGTCTATGTTCAGATACCTATAAATTATTTCAGTAATGCACTTTATTAAACCCTGACCAAATCATGCCAAAAGTGTGTGCGTGCATACGTATATATTATATAGACACGAAAATACATCCATTCCCCCCTTTCCTCTCTTTCTTTGACATAAAACATTCACATATTCCGCTGACCTCTGACTCCAGTTTATCTTTGACCAACCTATATCTGAAAGTTATTCTGGGGAACCTCTGGACCAAGCAAAAAGTTTATGAAAAGTTTAATTAAAAAAAAACCCCAGAATTAGCTGAAATTCTGTGGAGACAAAGGGGTCCGCTGTATTTTTTTTTTTTTCCTTCCTATTATATATTATTGGCAGATACAGACATAAAGACAGTCTTAAAAGTATTTATTAGGTTACTGAAGTGAAAGGCTGTCTCTGCAGATGTTTTATAAGCCTACAAAGCTGCGTGATGGGAGGGAGGCTCAATTCTTTATAGCTGGTGGCAGTTGAACACTAGAACTATACAGAGCTTTCGGTGAGACCCATATGTGCAGATAAAGCCTGTGCTGGGTTAGGGCTGACCATTTGCAAATCAGCCCTGCTTTGCTAGAACAGATTTTATAACTACAAAACTGCAGATGAAACTGGTGGTGTTGGGGGGAATTGTTTCTTATATTGTAGGTCCCCATAAATATTATGAGCCTGAGGTACTGCCAGCAGAGACAGATGAGTCATCCAATACATTTCCAATAAATATACTTGAACTTTTAAATGATTTTACTCCAACCATGCTTTCACCTCTTTTGAATTTACTTCTGTGAACATTTGGAGCAATGAAATTTTGCTGGCACAAGTTTAAAAGCATATGCATGATATTCATGGTAACTACTCCTGCTGGACCACAGAATATTTAGGATTGAAAGGGCCCACACTAATAACTACATCTTCCAATACAAGAGTTGCTGTTCCATTATGTTGGTTGGAATAAAAGGGGACCATCTCAAATAACAGTTCTCTTATTACTGACAGATGCAACTCTGCGGTTTCTGCTTCTTCCTTTGCCTTTTTCTCCAACTACTAATGACAGCAGCCAAAGCTTCAGGGCTTCCTCCTGCATGCTCATTGCCTAAAACTCCATTGAAATGAGAAGAGGAAATAAAATATACACTTCTCTTGGCGTTGATGCTGCATGGTCCAATCCTGTCAACATGTGCTTGGATGTTCAGCTCTTTTGATATATTCTTGTTCATAAAAGGAATCATTGCTAAACGGCTTGTATCTGTAGACTCAATATTAATGGTCCATTTTACTGGCTTTCCTTGTGAATAGGAGCAGAGAGATCATTAATATGAAGACACAATCCTGAGATAAAGACATTTTCATGTTCTCATTAAGGTGTATCATATGCAACAAGAAAGTATTAAATATCTGTATATTATAAGTATAGATCAATACCAGCTGAACATGCTATTAGGCAGTAAATATAAGGACACTATAGCTGTTTTCCCCTTTGGACTTGCCTTACTACCAAACCACCAATAAGAAATGCTTCATTTCATCTATTCTTAAACAAGAAAAAACCAAACACTGACAATTCAAAGTATGACTGCCTTGAGGAGCTGTGAAAGTCCAATTAGGCCTAGATGTCATTTCAGGTTTGACGACTAACCACACAGAAACATAATGCAAAAGAAAACATTATTAAACGTATCCTTGTCTTAACGTACTGGTAGAACATAGGGAATGGCTCAATTAAGTACCTGTGCTACAGAATGCATATTAGCTGCTTCTAAAATTACACTGAGTGAAATTAATCTCTCCGACCATAAAATGAGACCTTTACTTCTTTCTGCACTCTTATTAATTGCATGGTACTTCACCGGCTCTTGTTGGAACTGAAGCTGGAGAATTAGGCCACAGAAAGGTCACTTTCTTTCCTTTCTGCTTGCATGCTAATTAACAAGATCTAAATAGCAGCTTGTGTCTAGAAGCAGAGTGGCTTAGGTTGTATGCAAGGAACTTTCCAAGCTATCAAAATAGAAGCACGACAAGACTGTGGTCTAGGCTGTGACTACAATGCATTGAGCTTGACACCCTGTTTTATGAGCCAGCTTCACAAGTGCCAGTAGGTGGTCATTATTTATAACCATCCAAAATTTCTACAAGTTTATTTATGACCATTCAAAAATTCTCTGTGTTAATTACCATGCAGAGAAAAAGCACCCCCCTTGCTCCTGCCCCGCTGATGGTAGAGCTATAAAAAAGGAATGTTTCTCCAGCTTGGCACAGACAACTGGAAAGCAGACCTTCGCTTCACTGTCCCTATACCAAGTAATTTGCAGGGGGAAAAGCCTTATGTACTGTCACAGTAGGTTCCTCCTGTGAGGGATTATCCTCTACTCTGAAAATGAGGCTTTTACTGCTCCAGTAAAGAGATTTGATCTTCCAGCTCTGTCTAGAACATCATTAAGTGGGTTGTCTAAGTAAAAACATCGCATTACAGTCTTTAGCCAGCCATTACAGCTTATTTCCCTGCAAATTTAGATCTGTTATCAATCCTTTGTTTTATCTGGTCCACTGTTTTCCTGATATGGGTGAACTGAGAAGCTGTATCTAGTTCAAACCTCTGTATTTGTGCACAATGCTACCAGTTCAAATTAGAGCATGTCATTAAGACAAAATTCTTGCACAGGCAACCAATGTGGAAGAGAGAACTACACATGTAAATACGGTTAGAGTGCTTTGATATGTTGGATATAGGCAAAACTGAACCCTGGAATCCTGACTTCCTTTGTGTCAGTTCTGGCATTTATTTGGCATCCTTGTTGTCAAAGCTCATTGTGCTGCTAAAGCCAGGAATCTGTTTGACATGGTAACTGCAGACAAGTCTTTCAATATATTTGAGCATTATGCCTGGCCAGTCACTTATGGATAACTTTTTCTCCCTGCATGTATAATATGAACCAGCTAAAATAATGTGTCAGATCAAAATACTTTATAACTCATTAAGTAGGTGACAAACATTCACAATCCAAACCCTTTCTCTATATTAGAAATGGACTGAACAAGACCAACCTAGTTAAAATCTTCAGAGTCAGTCCCAAATATAAAACATGAGGTACACCTTTCTTTAATGGATACAGCACATAAGCAGTCAAATCTTTATATGAGCATTACAGAAAAAAAAAGTTTGTTATGACCAAACTGCAAAATACCCTTTATGCGAAAAGCTGTAAGGGTACAATCATGCTAAAATAGTGGAACTGTAACATATTGAGACAAAATAGTAAACACGCTTTGTTGGGTCTGTACACATGATCTTATCACTCACTGGTAAAGATAAAGGGCCAAGACCTTTTATATTTAGGGAGACTTTACAATGCTTCATGCCCATTTCCCACTGATGTAAATGGCATTATAAAGGTCAAAAGTGATCCACTCAGCATATATGATAGACACTTGTGTTTTGCAGGCTGCTTCCTGAGTTGACTCCTTATCAAAAGACACGATGCCTGTATTTTCAGTAACTTCTACCATACAAAGTGATTTACACCTGTGTGAAGTCAATGGCAGCATCTTGCAACACCTTGAGCAAGTAGAAGTCTGTGCAATATGCGAGGCCGTAGGGAAGATCAGGCCCATAGGATTTTTTTAATTGCAGCTATCAGTTGCAGAAGCAGGAATATTGCACTGAATTTGATCAATAGTCCATTTAGTCTGGTATCTTAATTCTGGTGGTAGTAGTATTGAAGGCTTTGTAGGAAAGCCTTTACATGTAAGTCACTACTTATACTCAGTAAAGAGACTGACACGGACAGAGCGCAGAAACCTACCATGGCTACCCACAATACAAAATACTGGAAAATTAATCCCTTTTATTACACCAACTATTACATTGAGTATTGCTTCACCATG
Organism: Fulmarus glacialis; assembly: GCF_000690835.1. Classification (NCBI taxonomy): domain Eukaryota; kingdom Metazoa; phylum Chordata; class Aves; order Procellariiformes; family Procellariidae; genus Fulmarus; species Fulmarus glacialis. The sequence goes on along the minus strand of NW_009220637.1, from coordinate 12,836 downwards.
GAAGACAATTGCTTTCTGACCTCTGAGGTGATCTCTGTTTACCCTGAAGCAAATGGACTAACAACCCTTGTAACTATCCAAGGCAAGATACACTCTTCTATCTATTCAACTAATACATTTCTATGTAGCAAGTCAAATTAGACTTCACAAAATAATGGGCTTTTTTAAACCAAAACATGAAAAAAGATTACTAGTAAGAAATATTTTTTGCATAACATGGATAAAGCATTTATCCAGCCAGATTTCTGGCTTCCTGACACTCACCCTCTGGGCTTATACACCATGAATGAAATTGCTACTGTGGCCGTTGGTTTTCATATTTGTTCCTTCTACATTGAAGCAGTCAGTTTTAATTGGTGAAAAGAAATGACAGTGAGCTCAGAAACTATAGAAGAGTTAGGTTTAATGTTATATTAAAAAAGGAAAAGCTAACCTTAACTCCAAAGCCTGCAGGGAAGCTTTGCATGGAAAGCAGAACAATGTGTATTTTAAATAAACTACAATGTATGTATATATTTTATTTTCTGTGTTACAGGTAAGTAATTTTCAAGTATGTAAACTATAAATATAATAAATTAAAACAAAAAAATGGGAAGTATTTTTTGATACTTTTTTCCCCTGTTAGAATTCTGCTTTGTTTAGCCACTTCAAAAGTTGATTATAAGGTGATTAAACACCACCAGACAATCTGCATTCAGCAGTTCTGCTGTCAGACATCACATACAGGAATAGCTTGCTTAGCCTACAGAAATCAGACCAACCAAAGGTAACTGAGTTCAAAAATAACAAAACACAACTGGGATACCCCCTCAATCCCCCTCATTTCAACATACACACTGACTCAATGAATAAATGTTTGCTACTGCTGAAAGTAACATTTCTCTTTAGGCCCTGCAAATGCGATGATCAGCCTAGAATGAAAACAAGTCTTTTTACTGCTAGCTACTTCTCATCAGGAGAAATACACATGTGGTCACCTACGCTGAGGCCCCCCCCACCCTCACATTTCTGAAAATCGATGTCCCAGTGGTTGAGAGGCACAAACTGGAAATGCTCCTGGTGGGCTATGGTGTCCTAAGCAGCCTGTCTAGTAATGATCCTGAAGAAGGCAGAACTTTACTATTAGAGGGTATTCTGCAGAAAGAAGTGAATTACCTCCTATGCAATCTGCTGGACTTTTTGCCCTCCGTTAAGATTCCTCTAGGCTGATAAAACCTTTGAAAAGTGCATGGGAGGATCTCCTCACACTGAGACACTGGTCAATCTACAAACACGCTTGATTTCCCTCTTTCTACTGGGCCTTGCTGCTTACACTTCACACATGAAAATGAATTTCATTTCAAGTTCTAGCCATCTTACAGCACAGCGAAGACTGCCACATTTGAACAGCAAACTCTGCACAGAAAGCTTAACGTGACCTGTCCCCAGTCTACATGGCTTCAAATAAAGTAATTATTGACTACTCTTAATATGAATTTCTAGGATCATAATTGCTTTATTGACAGAACTTAAAGTTTTGGAGCATAAAATAAAACTTTAAGGAAAAGACCAGCTACAGCTATTTTCATAATTTCTTTTTCTAAATCCCACTGTACTTTTCTGAGTGAAAATCTATTTGCAGAAAAATGCAAGCAAATTGTCACTGATGTTTTACCTACCAGTAATTTAACAGCCACATCCAATTCCCAAATGAAACCTGAAATAAAAACACAAGTAGGTTAATCTGAGGTCTCACCATTTTGATTTCAAAGGCTTTTTTTAACATTAATTTGTCCTGCGGCATAAATGAAATACAGACAAACCATATTAGATTTTAATTTGCTGAAAGTAGATTACAGGTCTTCTCCACAGAGACACTGAACACTCAGTTCTCACAGAAGTAAACTTTTTTCCTGAGTAAGGACAGCAATAGAGGTGCCTACTGAGAACTGCAAAGGAGGCTTTTTTCAAAAGGTTGACCCTGCAAATTGCAAACATTCTGACTGAGCCCACAAAATACAACCACTACAGAAAAATAAGTTTAACAGAGCTGGACCTGAAATACAAGTTAATTCTGTGTTTGATTAAATGCTTGTATTCAGAGGAAAACTATTTAGCTGATATTTAGGCTGAAGAGATCTAAGCTCCCCCCGCCCCCCCCCCCCCCCCCCCCCCCATATTATTTTAGATGCTCATCTTGTCCTATTGAGTGACATTTCTCACATCTGACCAACTTGAAGGGCAGACATAACATATGAACATGGGGAGGGTCTCAAGGCCACTGTTGTCTCTAAGTGACTGTCTTTAATTAGATTAAAGGACAAGCTGTATCTATATTAGGCTTTTAAGGCTAGTAACAGAATAATGATGCAGAAGCCTCTTTATGGCCTTTGAAACCAGAAATGGTAAATTAAATAACCCTGACTAGAAATCTAGAAGACAAATAAAAGATCTAAGACCTCCAAAGCTCTGGGCCCACGCTCTGGTTTCCTGCTGTTCGTTTCAATTGGAAAGGACTTGTTCCGACTGACAGCAAAAATGACACCCAAACCTCATCTCACAATTACCCCAGAGGCCAGTTTGCCTGGAGGAGAGCGGGTAGGGAGAAATTTCTTTGCCTTCAGGCTCCCTCCACACAAGAGTGGCTCCCATAAAAAGGAATCTCCTGTTAGCCTGCATGCCTGGAAGGCGTTTCTCATGTGGCCTTTCACGTGTTTGCTTTGAAGCAGGAAAGAGTCAGAAATGGAAAGGAATTAATGGGTACTCAGTCTGACTTGGAATATCCATGAAGCAGTTCATGTACATCCCCCAGCTCTTTCCCCATTATTATCTTCAGCCTTGTGAAGGCTTCCAGGGAATCTGATAGTCAGAGGCAAGATTATCCACTCCCACATCTCTTTTGCGGGGTTCTGTACGACTGCTGGTGAAAAAGGCCAGATTCATTATTAAGCATCAGGAGATTTCAAAATCCCTTACTCGGAAACCAAAAGTGTTTGCTTTCTCTTCCTCCCACTGGCAAGGCAATCTGAAACAAAACAAGTATCTCCTGGAAAAAAAAATATTAATTTTGTCTGAATCACAAAGAAGTATTTATGTTTAGCTATAAAAAAAAATCCCAAACCTTTTTCACATAACCAGTCCATCCACTGATATATATCTTAGCCACAAAGCACTGAGTTTTATAGTGATTCTTGCCTTCTTTCATAGTGGTTTGCTTTTTTTTTTTTTTTGGGGGGGAGGGGGCAGGGGGGAAGGCTGGGCCTGATTCTCTGTGATTTTTTCTCTCTACTCTACTTGCTTTGAAATACAGTTTCTGAACTGCAGGGCATAGAAACACAAGGTTGTAAAGCAAAAAGTAGAAGTCTTCTACTTAAGAAAATGAGCTGTTTCCAATTTAGATAAATGCATAATATCACTGTAGTATTCTCTCTGCTTCCCTGCAGTTATTATGGAGAACACCTGCTACATACAATGGGGTCATTATTTGGTGATCCAAGGCAAATGACAGGTTGCTAAGGGTAACCACCTTACAATCAGTTCCTGGAATCACATGCAATTCATGTAAAATCCTTCTTAATAAAAAATTAAACAAGAAGCTGCTTCTATGAGTTCAGATGAGAATCTTCAAAAATGTCTCCCACAGGATGGAACAGGAACGAATGTCCTTCTTCTCTAGAAGAATTATTTGTCCGCCTCTTTACGTTTCATCCATGTTTTCAGATTTAAAAGCCTGCACTTCACCAGCTGCATCTGAAGTAATTCTCTCCTGTTGGAAGACTCTTCCTCACTGCCTTGCAGGGGGAGATTTCTAAAAGGCTTACTTTCCTCATCATTTGAGGAATCAATGTTAGATACAGGCAAGATGCAAACTTGCATACCTGGTTAGTGGAAAAGCAAAATGGAATCACACAATAAAGCAATAAACGAGATAACAAACATGCTAAACCCAAAAAGTACAAAATCCAGTAACAGAACCAGTTTTAGATGCAAGGTAAAACAGAATTTGGTAAGAGGGGAGCCGCCCTCCCTGCCCAGTGTGTCCTCTCAAGCACATCCTTGCCTTCAGTCTTGATTTCAGTCAACCAGTTGCTTTCTGCCTTGCAGCACCACTCCTTGCAGTTCCAAGCATCATCATTCCTCATCCCTGAAGCCAGCCAGCCCGGTCCCTCTTCTGCTCAGTAGTTTCTCTTGAGCTGCTATGACTTTCGTTCTCATTCTGCCAGTGCTATCATACACTCTGGAAACTTCTCTTCCCTAAATATCCCTCCACCCACCCAAGTTTGCAAAAATACATGGAAAAAACAAGTCTTGCCTGGAAAAAATATGTATATTGAGAGATAAGAGCTGGGAGAAAGAAAGTCTACACTGAAGCAGCATGATAACACGTGACAGTCACTTTATATATAAGATGCCATACAACCTCTTAAGAACTTTTTTTTTTAAACATAAAACGTGTTCAGCTGCAGTCTCTTTCCAGTACCTACACGCAAATAAAATCATACATATATAGTAAAAGCCTGAAGAAATTTCCAAAACATTTATAAATTAAGTATAATTTAGATAGTCCATCTGTTTCCACTGCCACAGGCATAAGACTAGGTGCATGCGCAGATCACAGGCATTCTGCAAGGAGTTCTGGGTAAGGCACAGTTAGCCCAAGGGCTGCTTCAAATTTTTTGGAGAAAAGCATTTTAGAAACACAAAAGATCTGAGGGTAGCATAAAGCCATTGTATCACTGAGGTCTCATTGGAAAAAAGAAAAATGTTGGAAATCAGGATGGTGTTTCCAGTTTGTCCCGTGAACTCAAACTTTAAAAGATCATGCCATACCCAAATCCTGGTAGCGGAAGCATACTAGACTTGTCAGACAACAGAAACCTGGAAAAAACCAAACAGAAAAATAAACCTCTGTGCTAAAAGGGAGAGAAGATCTTATCTCTGGCTTGCAGGACTGACGGGGAGCTGGAGTAAGTGCTGGCTCTAGAAAGGCCAGTTGTGGAAGACGCAGAAACCAAGAGTGACATCTGGATGGCTATATTTTGCATTTTTGAGGAAACACATGCTATCAAGTTTACCAGAAGCATCTTAGAGTGAAATATGCTCTCTTCAGTAGAGTTTGAAGGTATTCTTTGTTGTTCTTTTGTAATACAAAATAGAATTCTGCTAGAAACTACATTTTTGGAGTACAAGAAAACCGCAACATCAAGAAAGTATGCCCTAAGAACAAACAAGAAATCACTCCAGGAAAAAAACCAACTTTGTCCTACCCCAGAAGTGAAGTGAGAGGTTATAACATTTAAGTTGTGCTGGTATATTTATTTCTCAATCATATTACCATCATTCTCAGGGCTGGATTCATTACAATTCAGATATTTACTTCGAACACCTGAGCTACAAATCCAGTTACTTTTAAAAAAAAAAAAAAAAAAGGAAAGACACCTGCAGCAAATGCTTTGGATCTGAGGAAGGCTATATCCTCAATCTTTAAAGTTACTGTATTTTAGTAAGATAAAAATCAGCAGCATCTTGCTGATATTCCTCTAGTGCGTCCTATTCTACCTCTGTGTAAAGCTCCCTGATCTTATTTGACAAGGTCTGTTCCAAAGCCCAGTAAAGCCAATGGGGATCACTCTATGATTTCATCTGTCTTATGGTACAAATGTAAACCTTGTATCACATTTTTTCTAGGGAAAAAAACCCTGAAAAACTAAACATTCATCTGTGTAACTTCATGGTGAGTATTAATAAAAGGACTAAGATTTTCAAAACTATGTAAGAGAGATGGATTCCCACTAACTTAATAGAAATTTAATAGGAATTAGGCATTCCAATCCCAGGGGCCTCTGAAAACCCTGACCAAAATACCTGACTCGCCGATCTTTTTTATATTATAATTTTTTCATGTTTCTGTTTATTTCCATTTATTATGATTACTTGCAGCCATAATCACACAATAAAGCTAAGAAATACAATTTCTTATTAACAGTGCACACTGCATTTTCTCCTCTTCATTGCAGATCCCCAGAACTCTCCTAGCTGTGCGTTTAATGCGAGTAAATTACTGAGGTCTGGAGCAACTGTTAAATTAATTTAGCACTGGAAAATAAAAATTGAGACAAGAGAGCTATCACTGTATAACAGCAGTAGGGAAAAGTTGCTTATTATTTACCTGTAATAATTTGAAAAATGCTTACGAGTTCTTTTTCAATTTCACTACTTTGCCTGAACATAACACTGTTACCAACTCCTACTGAGGATAAGAAAGTTAAAACTTTAACAAGTGCACAATTTTTAATTTAAAAATTTAATTTGATACAGGTGATGTAGCCACAAGTATTAGAATATTGTATATTAGCCAGAATATTAGAAGCATAAAAAGGAAATGATGCTAGAATTAAGTGAATGGATGTTGGGAGACAGGACTGACACGCTACTTGATCTCCAGCATATTGGACATAACAGAAAACTTCTAGTTATGCTCTTAGAAGTGCAAGTGCAACAAGAAACAAGTCCTCTGAAGTCCAGATTGAAGCCTTCACTGAGACTTTGTCTGCCAAAGCCCAGGTGCCTGGCAGCCATACTTCTGCCACCCTTCCACATAACAGCCTATCTTGGACCTACAAAAAGGCCTACCAAAGGGCTTTAATGAAATTCTTCACTAGTTTGTGCCCAATACACTAATCTTTTTTCAGTCTTTTGCAGGATTGCTCCATCCACAGATAGTGCTTTTCCTAATGAGGGATCTTTCAGCTTTGAGGATACATCTTTCAGTTCCATGAGCTACAGCTGTCTTTGCAGGATCGATCTAGTGACACACGTGATAGCTGAGATGAAAGCAACAGAACTTGAAGTAACTGCAGCTGCACACATTACCTTTCCAAAACAATCTGACTTTAATTAGTCAAGTAGGACACATTAAGCTGAAACCACGATTTTGCATAGCCAAACCAAACACTTATACAGTCTGTCACATCTAGCAGAACAGGTTCTTGAACTGCACGTCAGGGTGCTGGACTTAGTCTTGCCTTGCCATGAGATCTTGGGCAAGTCACCTCAGTTGTCTGTGCTCTATTCCTTCACCGATCTTTTTCTGCTTTAACTGTTTAGGTTATCAGTTCTCTTGGCAAGGAATCCCTTCCTCCCTTCACACGTATCTGAAATAATTAAGAGAGCCCTGATCTCAGATGGAACTTGCATACTTCATAGTAATAAAAAAAAGATGTTAAGGATGATAAAAAAATAACACACTTGCTTTTCCACAAGTTTTCAGTGCTACAGCATGTGGCAAACTCTTCCAACCTGCACAGTCTGTTTACAGTTAATAGAACCCTGTGCAGGTGGGAAGGGCTGCTGGTGTCTGTTTGTTTGCAGAAAGGGCAGTGGGAAGAGAGCGGTCAGGAACTTAAAACAACATAAGAAACAATTTGGAATGTGTAGAATACACTCTGGATGCCAATATTTGACTGTCCACACTTTTAATAACCAGTTGTGAACTAGAAGAATAAGTCCTATTTGAAGATTAAATCAGATGGAAGACTTCCGAAAGAACGTACATTACACACCAGATAAACTTACTGAGCCTTTTGGGACAGTCGGATGAACACTGGGACAGGTGATGACAGCCTTTGAACTAAGTGTCAAATTGTAAATGTTTTTTATCTCCTTAATAAGTCACAGTTAACCCTATTTTTTAATTTATAAGCCAAGCTTGATTTGAATGGTGAGAAAATTTGCACTATAGAGTTCTAAGACCATTTCAAGAGCCTGTTTTTCACCATAATGTTAATGAGTACAAACAGAATGTATTTGTTCGGTTTTTTAAACCATTGGTTAATTTCAGTGCTTGTTCCATTCTTTACATTCTCATGTAGACAAATGAGATCACAGATGCAAACAATGTTTTCTTATGTGTTCCATTAACATTTGATAAAAATCAGTGAATAATGCTTAAAAAACAGCTTCCCCCTTTAGTACATTAATAATTCTTGCTGATCTATTATTGATTCATAGAAAGCGCTCCTCTCTGTTATGACAGGTGTCTTGGCTCTTTGGAGGGAAACAGCTGCAAATATTAGGAAACAGAGGAAATTCAAGATAATCTTCCATTTCCTTTCAGTGCATAGGAATCTGTCAGCTTACCAGGGAAGAGAGAGCTTGCAAAAAAGAAAAAGCCTTTGATTTTTGTTGTTGTTGTTGTTTTGGAAACATTTAGGAGGAAATTTGGGGGAATAATGGAACAGGAAAAAGTCTTAAAGGACATACTGTAATGATATAACTGACACATGTCCAGGAATAATTACAGAATTCCATCCAATACCAGAGCACCAGGTAGTCCTGCAAGAAGCAGGGAGCTGGACTCGATGATCCTTATGGGTCCCTTCCAACTTGAGATATTCTATAATATGAATTATTTAAGATAAGCTGTATGTTCTGAACCACGCTTGCCTTTGACATGCATCTCATGTCTTGTTACTGACACTGTAGTCTGATGCACAAGCACTCTGATTTTCAGCACTGAGGACTGCACAAAAGACAGGGCAACAGAGATTCAGGCGCATGACTAAATGTCTATAACAACTTTTTTTTAGCAGAAAATATCTTGTGTTTTTCAAAGGAGAAAGGGGAATGAAACATTAGACTGAAATACTACTGCCATATATAATATTGTAAGACTTTAGCTTTACTGACTTCGTAGGCTCCAGTCACCATTTCTCAGTCCTTTTGCTCTTCCTTAGTACTGACTCCGTGTCAGTGAGAAAGTTCAGCTTAGCAGCTGTAGTACTTCAGGAAAAACACCGATTCCTAAAAAACCTCAAACAGCTCGTAATATACTCCTTTCTTAGAGATGCAGCTTCATGAATTCTATGTTTACAGTGACTTACTTAGTAATACTGGAAAGCAAACCAACACATCAACTTCACCCAGCTTCCCAAAAGCTGTAATTCTTTTACTTCAGGTAGCGAATACAAGGGAGTGGTAGAGATTGTATCATGCCTTTTCTCGCCACTCTGAGACGTATCTAAGATCTTAACAGTCCTCCTCCTCCTCCTCTAGCTCACAGCCTCTTCTGACTCATGTGCTTCCTACTGTCCTTCCTTTGTAATAACTTCCTTTGATCTTGGCAGGTCCTGCAACCACAAAGTCTGCATAACAGCAAATCCCACCACTTCTGTGCTTCTCTCTTGATCTGTGTTTAATCCTATTGCTGGTATGATAGCTGCTTCTTCCTTCTTTCTGGAGAAATAACATTATTCCATCTTCTTCATTCACCTTAGGGGAAGTTCCAGAAAACTGGTATCCACAGAAGTCATCTGCTCCACCTCTTTGTCAGATGAATACCTATTCCCTAACTGGTAACTCCTGGGGCTGCAGATGCACTTTACTTAAAGACTCCAGCCTGCAGGTCATTAGCATAAGCCCATAACAAAACACATCACTCAGACAACCACAGTCTAGTCATCCAGTGAAACTGAAATTCAGGCTTTCTTTAACAGTTTCCCTGAAGCTTGATGACTGAAAATAAAAAAGGCAACATGCATTTATAAATCTGAGTCAATTATGGATTACTAATGTGGCTGGAAATAAAATTAACAGTATATGGTCATAGCGAGTTACAGATCTCTAAAATATGTACTTCTACATGTAACTTATTAGGATTTTTTTTTCTATTACTGAAAGGAAGAGAGAAGATTCTGTAATACAGTAGAATAGCCTGATCAAAAAAATGGCCTATTCATTGGAAGCAGGTGTCACTACTTTGCACAGGCTTTTGGGATCTTCAACAATATTTGGCCCACAATCTCCCTGTTCTCCTATAATAAAAAGCTGGTGTATATTAATTCTCTCCAAGAAATTTTGTTTTCCATCTTTTAAGCATTTAGTTCATGAATATAAAAACTAAAAATCCTTCAAAGGGAAGTTGCTTTAGGAAGCGGTTCCACCCTTCAACATTATCATTACAGATCATCATATTAAAATGTGAAAGTAATACACGAGTGGTAAAATACAGGTCAGCAGATGGGAAATCCTTTTAGTAAAAAAGCACATTCAAAATTAATAGTAAAAAGCATGGCTGCTTCTGCAAAATAGGAGAGATGTTAGAGAAAACAGCTTGTTCAGACAAAGCAGTTTTGAGTTCCTTGAAAAATGTCTTTTAAGATCACTATCAGTGTAGAAAAGGCTGTTGGGATATCTGTAAGCTCCTATTTGCATTTTACATGTTGGCTGATTGACTGTCTGATAGTAAAGGAACATATTAGACCAATAGAAAACCTCTCCAAAAGCTTTTCATGATATATGTGTGGGACTTAATCAGGCAGGTAACAGTAACCAAGAGTAACGCTGAACAGAAGCTGCTGTTTAGGTCAATGCCTTCTTTTCTGAAAAAAGTGTTTATAACCATTTGTGTTTATGAATATTCATGCTACAAATGATAGGCACAGATTATTGGAAAGAGGAAACAATAAGTTTTAAAGTTAATCTGGTTTTGATCAACTTTAGTTTGTTTTGGAAACAGCACTAGTTTTCCTTATTTAAACAAACCCTATTTTTGTTGTGTTCTATTTAAGTGCAAGTGCCATCACAAGGGTTTTTTTTTTTAACAACTATACACATACAGTGCTAGATACAAATATTCTGTACTACTACGCATAGGAAAAAAGAAATGAAGCATTACGTCCAAGTCTACTAACTTTTCTCAAGTCTGCAACAGGACACTGATTTCCTGCTACAGTTGAACCATGAGAGTTACACTACTAAATAGGATTAATTCATGGAACACTTGTCTTCAATTCTGTGTAAAAAGTACAGAACTATGCCTTTGAAATATACATTTAATTGTAGCCTGTTTAATAACACATTCAACCTATAGTCTACCACAGTTCTGTCAGGGTAATTAAAGACAACAAAGAAATACTTTCAGTGATAACATGGGGAACCTTAAAGGGAATTTTGGATAAATTATAATGGAATTGTGGGCTATAAACCACAGGGGTTTGAAATAACACCATCTTTAGCATGTCACACTGTGCTTGGACATGATTTTATTACACAACTAAAGCTGATGAGTTTAGAATTTGCATGCAACATCAAGGATTACTTCTGATTTGTTGAAGTATTTTTAACTGTTAAACAGTGTGTCAAAGAAGGAAATAGTCTTAGACAAACTTAAATATAGGTTTAAGGAAATTTTGGAGGGGAGAAAATAAGGTGTTTGTTATTCTTCTTTGAACTTTTATTTAGACACAACTGAACATTCCCGTTTATCCACTGAATTGGTCTGGCTTGATATACAAGCTGTCTTTTGCATTTCAGAGAGACTCACTAGTGAATTCCATATTGTCTCTCCTCTTGACTCATCCCAAAACACAGCTAAAAATGGGTATTGAGGTTAGAACTTTCCTATGAGTGCCAAAAACATCCAGATTGGGATGGGGTGCAAAAAAAAAACCCCAAAACTCCAAGCAACTATTGTGGTTCTTTCCAGAACTGAAAAGATGAAATTGCAAGTCAAGATCTAAATCACATGGTGGTACAAATACTATACTTAAGAGGTATTATAACCTTACCACCAAGCAATAACATATGGAAGAATCATGATTTCCATCACTGCAGGAAGGAATATCTTGCTGTTGGTCTTCAGCAGCTGTGTATCATGAGGTTGTTAATTCTATGTCCATTTGCTATGAGGAAAGTTGCTCCATCCAGCCCTGCTTACTTGATCATGCAAAGATTAAAGGTTTCAGTAGCCTACACAAGGAAGCAGAAATGGTTCTTATGCAGCCTTTTAACTCTATATAGACCCTCAAGCCATGTGTCATTGTTACCAAGTTACTAGACGCACATAGCTAACTTAATACTCAGTTTGTGGTGAAGGATACAAAGCTGAAAGTTTTTCCTTTCATTTATAATTTAAGAGATGCAAAGCCCAAGACAAGTTTTAGATCTTCGGTTGTCTTCTTCCACGATTTCAGCACCTTGGAACAGGTCTATTTTTCTTTCTCATCAGGTATCTAAGTGTCATAGCAATACTAATTTCTCCTCCAAATAACCATGTCTGCAAAATTGTGTTAGTTATTTGTTCAGAAAAGATGGCACTTTAAAAAGCATATCCTTCTTCATTACATTTTCTACAGCAGTAAATTGTCACTCTAATATTAAAAAAATACTTAGACTTTCAGTATGAGATTTTCAGATATATTCTGTGTTGGCTTAACTCCACTTCCCACTGATTTTTCAGGAAACAACTATACTACGTGAAAACCTTAAATGACATTGAGGAATTCAGAATTAAGATGTCTAAGTATAAGAGGATTAAAACAGAGTCTTCTGTAAATTGCAGACCAGGTTCTTGCACACTACAGTTCAGTGATTCATTTTAATACAGTCTATGGCCAGTAACAGATTTAAGAACATTCATAATATTAAACATCGGTTAGGTGATTTTACTGGACCAAGGTAGACTGCCGAGTATGAGTTACTGATGGAGAGGAGGGTTAAAACCTGTACTGAATTTGCTCCCAGAACCAGATTATTAATATATTTTATTTTAGTTCTGATGAAAAGACAAAAATATTATGGTTTGCTACAGGTGTTCTAACGTATTTGTCTGCAGATGTTTGCAGTATCTGTTATTATGTATTTGATGCCAAATACTTGTTCCTGATACTACCATCGGGTGTTACCACTCTTAAAGCTTACATTAACAAGCAATGGCATGTCCCTTTACAGCACTACTAGTCATGGAGGACGCCTTCCTTTGCATACCTCAATCATTTTGCAGTACGCCTATGCCTCCCCACAATGAAGAGCTGGCAGGGAAAATAACAGCCCCCCTCCCAAGCGCACACACCCCACCC
>NW_009220636.1:556-1700 GCF_000690835.1 Fulmarus glacialis | reverse complement strand
CCACCGCTGTGTCCCCACTGTGGTGGAGGGGACCCCCGCTCTGCTGCCACCATGTCCCCACTGCGGCGGAGGGGACCCCCGCTCCACTGCCGCCCGGCAGGTCAGGGCATGCGCCCCGGCTCCTAAATCCCTGCTGAGGACAGCAGGCAATTTAGACCTGAGTGCAGCAACTAATTAAATCAATATGAGATAATGAACAGCAATTAGAGGTCCAGCTAGGCACATCTTCTCGTGTAAATACTGTTTCTCTCCCAACGGGAAGCTCTTTTTTAATAATCTGTTTGTGTTTCATTTCCAGGAGCCGTAATTCCCCCAAGAAGCAATTTGGGAAAGTGATTTGTTTGTCTGTATAATTGCCAAAGCACTTAGTTAGACTTGTTTGTTTTTCTTAGCTCCTGATACTCCCAGAAAGAAACAATGCAGATACTGCTTGCGTGATTTTCGCTTCTCTGATTTTTTTACGCTGGGGGGTTGGGGCGGGGGGTCCCTCCCCTCCCCTGCGCTCTGGAGCTGGCTCCTGTCTGGACGCGGGGCATCACCTCGGACACCGTCCCCTTCACCGGGGCCCGGGGAGTTCCAGACCCCGAGGCAAAGCCAACGCAGCGCGGACAGTGACGAGCGAGGAGCTGAGCCCTGGACCCAGCAACTGCCGGAGGGAAGGAAGGAAGAAAAACCTTTTCCTTCTACAGCTGCCGGGGCCCCACCTCTCCTAGAACGGCCCTTTCATTTTTGGCTTTACGGCAGAAGTTTTGCAGACGCTCCCCATCCAAACACCCTTATCTCTTCGGCGGTGGTGCAGGCTCCTCTGCGCTGTGTCAGCTCAGGCAGGATCTCCTTATGGGGAAGTTTTTCCCAGCACCTCGTGCACTGACCATGCCTGAGCTCTGCCTGTTTTCCTCCGTGGGGATCAGGACAGCACGTGCCGTGCCGAGCACAGCGTCGGCGTGCCGCGGCATTGGGATACTTCCAGCCCTATTTTCTCCTGCGCTCCCCACAGACCCTGACCTGCTGGTTCCTCTTCAGCCCCTGCTCATTGAGCAGAAGTTTTCCATGAGCTGCCCACAGTCACACCCAGGGCTTTTTCCCACTGCCCACGGCTCCTTTGCGGCTCTCGTAAGGTGCACAAGCCGCTCAGCTTAGTCCT
>NW_009220636.1:0-538 GCF_000690835.1 Fulmarus glacialis | reverse complement strand
CCCCCCCAGCCAGTAACAACCTCACCTGCCCAGGGCTGCCCGCCTGCGGTTTCGTGGCTCCTTTCAGAGTCTCTCCAAATAAACAAAGGCAATATTCCCCATGACAATCTAATTAAAAACCTAACCTTAGCTCCGGAGAGCCACACCCTTCCACAGCTCGCGGCTCGCTGCTCCACGCTCGGGAGCTGGCAGCGAACGTTGGTTTCACTGTCGGAGTTATTTGTGCCGGAGCCTGGAACTCGCCCACCGCGAGGCTCGTGGCTGATCCACCGCTTCAGCTCACCGAATGGGGTGGGAACAGGACAGAAGCAGCAGGTGGGGTTCGGATGGGTGCTCCCACCTCCGGTGACAGGGAACGGCTTCTGCGGTGCTGCGGGATGAAGCCCTCCGACTGCACAAATTACTTTGAAACGATCTCAGAAAACTGAGGAATCCTGATCATTCCTGTGTTTCAGCAATGGAGTTTGCAGGGTACACGTCCCGCGCCCCCGTTTCGGCAGAGCCAGTGAAACCTGCCCGCTGGCTGCTGGGGGGGGGG
>NW_009220635.1:13598-19909 GCF_000690835.1 Fulmarus glacialis | reverse complement strand
GACGCATCCTTAAAAAGCGCGTGGAAGGGCCCCTTAGTCTAGATGAGCTGCGAAATGGGAAGTCAAGAAGTTGTGTTTCGAGTAATTGGCTTTGCCCGGGAGGTATCTGGCGTTAAGGCGGGAGCTTGTTGATAGACCTTTTGTGGGCACTTGCCTTGACAGAAAGGAAGGGGGAATCGTTGGGACTAAGGGCATATTTTCTTTTTCTGCTCCGTAGTGGTGGAAAGAATATACAGTGGTGTGTGACATTCCTGATGGAGAATGGGCATTGTCACACACTCCCATTCAAACAAGATGTGAATGTGGATGAATTTAACATCAGAGTTTATAGGGGTCTTCCACAATGCTGAGAGAACGCACATTGCTTTTTCCCCTGTAATCTCAGAAGTTAGTGCTGTTTGGTTTATGAGCACAACACTCAAATTTTATAAATTGTTTCTCAATCTGTATACAGTGATCGTAGAGAAAGCAATAATTTAGTAGTAGACTCAAGCATAGTTGAGTGTCACTGAGTGAAATTATCAGAATTAAATTTTTATGTCTTTCTTTTTGGTGGCTGTCTATGGATGTGCAGTTTTTTACCAGCTCCAACCCAGCTGTCTCAAGACCAGCTAGAATTAGAAGAAAGAGCAAGAGCTCAAAGATCTAGGCAGACTGCTCTAGTCTCATCAAGAAGGGAACCTCCCCCATATGGTTACCGGAAAGGATGGATACCACGGGTGCTAGAGGTAGGTACTTCAATTCATACTGCAGTAATGTGTCTGCTAATGGGGGGCAAAAACATATATTTTCTGGTGTAGAAATAAATTCTTTAGTATCTCGGGCGTAGCACAGAATTGTGCCAACCCTGACCACGTGCAGAATTTCCATCTAGACTGTTGAATATATTCTTGGATTGAGGGAAGTTGTTCTACTTCATCAGATTACTTTAAAAGTTTGATGGTAAACAGGATGTTATAAGGATTCTTCCCTTCAGAGATTGTTATATTGTAATATGGAAATAGGTCTATGATCTTTTCAGCTTACAATCTGTGAAGGCAAGGATCCTCTGAGAAAGACATCTATATTGTTCCTCTGTCATTATTTGTTAAATAGATGTTCCAGATTATAGCTGCAGTAAATGAACATGTGTATATACTCATGTATTCTGTTCTCAGTGTAACAAAAGATAGCTACTAGTGGGGGAGAAAATTGTTAGAGTTGGAAGGAGACTTAAAAATCTGTCAGATATTCATTGTTTAGGTACGTTACTGGCAAAAGGGTTCTGGACAATGTTGTATGTATTTAGCTGTAATCCTTGCCAGTTAGATGTAATTTCAACTGGAAATGTTAAAAGGTAGAAGGGAAAATACAGATGTATAGCTGTGATTACAAAATTGTTTTAGTACAGTTTCTCACTGAGCCACAAAACCTTGCAGATTTTGAAATGGTACTTGACGATAACATCGGAGACCTGCTCTGATGAGTCAGAAGCCAGTGGTCTTGGGGCAAGGCATGCTATTGAGGTTTTGATACAGTATTTCATGTGTGATCCTGCATTGTCCTCAAATGCCATTCTTTCATGAGCTGGTAACAGCCTTGCTTTCATTTATGTTTGAGTCCCATTTTTTTAAAGATGAATCCAACACTACCATGGTGATGCATAAGTGCTAAATAAGGTGACTTCAAATGGTAGTTCCTGTGGTTCTCTCAAGTAAAACAGTTTTATGTAGGTTCAGCATTTAATAAAGCGTATGATGTTAAAAACTGTACCTTCATTTCAGTTCCCTCCCTACACTGATTACTAAAGTTAATATTTTAGTGCTTATTCTTTTTAACTGTTAGCAAAAGAACTTCTTAGGAAGTGAGGTGAAGGTTTTCAAAGAGTTTCCAGCATCTCTGGGCGACAAAGTGATGCGCATCTCAAAAAGACCGTTAAGGACTTCTTTCTGCCTCATAAACAAATGCAGATTCTTGAAGAGTGATAAATGTTTCCAAAGTATAACCTTTGTCCAGTGATCCTGGAATGCCATAATTGAAAAAACAAAATCTGTCTTCAGTAGATCAAGAGTTATGCAAAAAATTCTGAGGAATGATTGACTTCATTCTGCCTAATTGTTTCTTATTGTAACTTACTGTTGAATGCGGGACATCCACTGGAAGATTCTGTGCAGGGAATAGTTACTGCAAGATGTTTTTGCACTTCAGTGTCTTTTCTTTCAGTAAGTGTAAGTTCTATAGTCCATTGCTCTCTTACCAGCTAAAATAATAAAGTTACTAGAGCGTTCTGGCAATGTTTCATTTTGTTAAAATCAATCCACTCTTTCATTCCATTTCCCACCCTGCAAATGTTATACCATGTTTTTGTGTTTCAGTCATCCACTACTTTTTCTTTTGTGTAGGATTTTGGAGATGGGGGTGCTTTCCCAGAAATTCATGTGGCCCAATATCCATTGGATATGGGCCGAAAGAAGAAAATGTCCAATGCTTTGGCTGTGCAGGTGGATGCAGAAGGAAAAATAAAATATGATGCAATTGCTCGACAAGGACAATCAAAGGACAAGGTAATATTTCTTCAAATATGTAAACCTGGAAAAGTTGTATGTACATGTTACATATACTTAAACTCATTGGTCTGGCGTTAGACTGTGCCTCCTTGAGGTACAGTCCTGTTTTCTTAAAGTCAGACAGACATGGGCATTTTGACCAGCATCATTATCTGATCTTCTCTGTTACATAATTAAAAGTAAGGCAAAAATGGTGAGAGTCTCTACTCAAAACTTTTTGTTGTTTTAAATTGATCCTACAGTTGCCAAAGTTGCAGAAAGTTAATGCCAGGAGGATTTTATGTTTAACTAATACTTGCTTGAGTGTTGAAAAAGTGTCACATCTTGTATATCCTCATCCTGTGCATCTAAAGTTAGTGCAGTACCTTTGAAAAGAGTTCAAATCAATCAGACTCCATGCTGTCATGTGGTAGAAAGTAGTCAGACTAAACAGAAACAGCAGTGGCAATATTTTTACTGAGGGGACTTTCATTGGGGTTCTGGTGTCTTTAATTATTTGTCAAGAGGAACGTGCTAAAATATTAGTTACCCTTACAGAATTTTGTGATACTAAATATTTGATACTTGATACTAAATAGAAATTTGACTTATCCCAAAGCATAAAAAATAATTTGGAGCAGATAAGTAGACAAAAATTAATAATTGTACTGATTCTGGGGAAGCTGCAGGGCAAATAAGAAGCAAAAAAAAAAAAAAAAAATAGTTAAACCCTAATTTTTACAACTTGTTAAATACATCTTTACTTACCTGTAGGATCAGATGTAAGGTTCATATAATAGAACTGTTCAGATAGGGTTCTAAGTATATTTGAAAAAGAACTAGAAATAGTAGGCTTTAGGCAAAAACGACTAATCTTTCAGTGTGCCTTATTTGGTTCGGAGTTAGGAAAATACTTAGAACAGATAAAGTTACATTTAAGCTGTTAAGATTTGTCATATTTGATTCTATGAAGATCTGTACTAGCATTCATTAACTTTCCATATGGCATCTATAAAGAAGCAGTAATATTCTCATTTTGTGGCCTGACTTACCAGGATGGAAGAGACGAGTGGCTTTACTAAAACTGGACTCTGTAGAACTGGAGTTGGGTTTTCCTAACGCTAAGCTCTGCCTCCTGGATCAGCTTGATTCTGATTGCATCCAGCTGGATGTAAATACTGAGGCTAAAAATTAAGTATTGTGGTTCAAAGGGGGGTAAAACTGAGGGAAAATTAGGTATTTGAAACAATTTCACTACTACTGTTTGATTTGTTTTGCAGGAGAGAGAAAGTATTAGCAGAGATGTTATTTTGCTAGGGAGCAATTCTTCAGTGATCTGTGTTGAGTTGAATAATGTGGAATATTTTCTGTGAGAGAACTTCTGACAGTACAGTGTCAGTAGGATAATGAAACTTCTGTATATAATTCTGAGAGCTGCAGTTATAATTCAAATATTTCTTCAATCTTAATACTTAGAGCTAAGAGAAACAGATACTTAGCAGCCTACCAGAAACGAGATGGAGTTTCTGATCCTATTCTATAAGCTACTTGTTTGGTCTGAGTTAAGAAGCAAATTTTGCTTTTGCTACAGTTCATGGGTTTTTTGAAGTTGAATTTAGTATTCTGCCTTCTTGTAGAGGCAGCAGTTCCATCACCCAGACCCTATATCTAGGTGGCTTGTCAGCAGTTTCTGCTATTGCAGTGGTTCATCTCTCTTGCATCTGTTCCCTTACATATTTAAAAAATAGTTGCTTCAGAGAATTTTCCTTGAAAAATGCTGACATAAATGAGATAGTTTGACAAGCATCCTGTTTGGGGCTGGCAGGAAGTCTGCTAGACACAAAATGCTGGATAATGTGGATCAACCTGGATACATGACCTTATGGATCCGAGGATGAAGTTCTGTCTGGTTGTCCAGATGAAGGATTTCTAGCATTAGCCGTGTGGTTAGCTCTTGTATTGCTATAGATTCTTCCAGTACTTTCTCTACTCACATGACTAAAAGCCAGGCTAAAATAATGCATCAATAATTGATATATTTTGGTGAGACTGATGCTCTGTCCCCTTATTAGGAAAATAAGGACATGTAATTGCTTCCTGTGTTTTTATTAAGACAGAAGAGAGAGTGCAATCAAGGAATGGAACTATTAGGTCCATTACTTTTTTCTGGCAAGGATGATTTTTCTGTGCAGGAGTTGGATTTCTTCTTAGTGGCCCAAGGCTGCAGCTTAGATGTTAAAGGAGAAAAAAAGAACCGCAAATCTTAACCTACAGGTTTTTTCCAAGATTGTGAATTCAATTGAAACATTCACAAGAGAGAGTAGTTCCATTGTTGAAGGAACTCCTGTCACAGCGATGGAACAGGAAAGAGAATGCGAATATAACTAAAATAATCGAAAGTATTCATTACTTATGATGTATTTACCTTTGTGGTAGAGCTTGGTTTGAGACCTTATTGCCAATTTTTCCCTCTGGTGTCTGTGCCAGGCTTCCAACCAGGTAATTCTGATGACTTCTAAAATGTTACATGCTTCATATAGAGAAACCATTCTTTGACAAGGAAGGAATTCATTCTGCGGTGCTTGATGGTAGCTTCTCAATTTACACATAGGATTGATGAGCACTGTACAGGGCTGCTCTGGATGTATAGAATAAAATATGTTGAGGGGAGGGATTTATCTGTTACAAATTAAGAAATTTCTGTCAAGACACTTGCGTCTATCAGGTGTCTTGTGAAGCTCTGAATGTGATTGATGTCTAAATCCTACTGATGTCTAAATCCTACCATGAGCTACAGTATCTTACACAACTAGTTAGGTAAGACTGTTCTTTTTCTGATGGCAGTGGCATGCAGATTTCCAATTGCTGCCTGTTAAGGCTGCCCCAGCCAGAGAAGAAATCATCTGGCTCTACCAAAAATTGAGCATTTTGTTTCTGCCTAGAAGGAGATTCTGCTTTTCGGTAGCAATCAAAATTAAATACCTGAAACGCAGGCTGATGCTTCCTTTTAAATTTCACAGATGAAAAATGGTATTGAATGGGCATATTAAAATATCAAACAGTCCCAGTCTCCTCTTTATCTTAAATTAATAAAATGTCTCAACATTACTGTTAAAATAAGGTAAATTTCTAGAAAAACAACGTAGTGCAACATCTTTATCTGCCTGTCTATATCACCTCAAAAAAGGACTCCAATTAAACATGCAAGTGTATCAAGTTTTTGATGGAGACAAAAATTTTTGTTATTTTCAGGCTAGTTTAATCCATATTATGGATTTCTTCCACATTAATGCAGCTTGCCACTTGCATACAGTATTTTAGGGTTTAACTAGTTCATGTAGCTCATTTGTACCTCAGCGTGCTGTAGTTTTTAGAGCACCTCTTAGGCTTTTTTTTTATTTTTTTCTTTGTCTTCTGGGATACTCTGAGCTCTTTCAGCGTACTTTGTTCTTCATGCAGCAAGACACTTGGACTTAGAGTTAATTACCTTAGCGGAACACTGCTCTTCAGGTGTCCTTCATTCAGCATCTGAGAAGCTAGGATATTACTGATACTAATTCAGAGGATTAAAATTTTAGGAGTGAAGGATGAGAAGCAGTAAATGGCTCTTGTGTAACAAATCAATGCTGAAGCTAAAGGTCAGTTTCATAGTTGGACATGCACTTTATAATGAACTTGAAATAATAGTTGTCATGACTTTTAACCCTTTGAACTAAGACTTTCTGATGTTTTTTTGTTGGACAAATGTGAAACATTAATGCAATACAATAAATTTTTCCCCGTAGC
>NW_009220635.1:0-13587 GCF_000690835.1 Fulmarus glacialis | reverse complement strand
GTCCCTATATTTAAAATTGGCACTTAAAGTTAGTGACGGCTAGCTGCATGTTGTATGAAGACTGAAGTACCCATGTGAGGGAAAGGGTAAAGAACAGATTTCTCAAGCATTTATTTTTTCAAGAACATAGCAAACATAATGATACGAAAAAAATCTAGATGCTAAAAAAGGCTTCTATAAATTCTTAAGTAATTCTTGAAAACAGAAGTACAAATGGGGATTTTTCTGCTGTCTTGGGGAGCCTCAAAAGGAAAAGAGCAGGAAAGGGAAGCAGGAAACTGGTGTCTAATCCTAAGTCTGAGAGTGATTTATTTATAATTATATTTAATCAAATTGCTTCTTTTCTTCGATTATTCCATCTGTAAAATGGGGATAGAGTATATTCTTGTTCTATGGGAGTCATTGAAGAACATGTCGAGAAGAATAGGACGAGAGGAAATGGCCTCAAATAGCACCAGGGGAGGTTTAGATTGGATATTAGGAAAAATTTCTTCACCGAAAGGGTTGTCAAGCATGGGAACAGGCTGCCCAGGGAAGTGGTTGAGTCACCATCCCGGGAGGCATTTAAAAGATGTGTAGACATGGTACTTAGGGATATGGTTTAGTGGTGGACTTTGCAGTGTTGCGTTTATGGTTGGACTCGATGATCTTAAAGGTCTTTTCCAACCTCAGTGATTCTATGGTTCTGTTCACTAGCACTAATAAAATATAATGTCTTTCAGGTTATTTACAGTAAATACACAGATCTTGTGCCAAAAGAGGTCATGAATGTGGACGATCCTGAACTGCAAAGACCAGATGAGGAGGCAATTAGAGAGGTATTACATGCACTGATGTGCCTAGTTATCAGAGTTATATTGTATGTCTTGCATATGAGATGAGATGCATTCTGTGGTACTTTTGTCTTTAGATAACAGAGAAAACAAGAGCAGCTTTGGAGAAATCAGTCTCCCAAAAAGTTGCAGCAGCCATGCCAGTTCGAGCAGCTGACAAACTAGCTCCTGCACAGTACATTCGGTATGTAGTGCTGCTGTGTAAGATGTTGTTACATATAAAATTGATTAAAATTAGGATATTCCTTGA
This sequence comes from Fulmarus glacialis, assembly GCF_000690835.1. Classification (NCBI taxonomy): domain Eukaryota; kingdom Metazoa; phylum Chordata; class Aves; order Procellariiformes; family Procellariidae; genus Fulmarus; species Fulmarus glacialis. Next base: position 12,504 of record NW_009220635.1, on the reverse strand, counting down.
AATTCTGAGAATAGAAATTCCTCTTGAATTCTGTTCTTCTGGAAGTAATGTGAAACTGGCTTATGTATTTTGAATTAACCCACTAAAGATAATCTGGTTTGAAGTGTGTTGAAATATGTCTTAACATGTCATGAGTTGTGGCACATTGCGGAGGGGTTACTGTTTTAGCAACAAAATGTAGATTTGTCAGGGAGCGCTATGAATGATGCTGCCCTGGAAACAGAGTCTTTACTGGGAGTTTCAATCCAAGACAAGGCATGTAACAAGGTTCTTCCCTTACATAAAACGAGCAACTGGAAAGAATTGGAATTACTAGGAAGCTGATACTCATTTATGATGATTTTCTGCTGCAAACACAGCAAAATTCCATGGCAGGTTTAGACTTGGCCTGAGTTGAATTCTGAAAAAAAGTACGTGAAGAGGTTCTTAATAACTGGTAAGTAGTCACCAGGGATTCACAGTCATAGGTAAAAAGTATTGTGACATGCTCTGTGTACTCTATTAGTTTTTCTTCTGCTTTGGAATCTGTTGAAACAGGAGAATATAGCCCTGGGAGGATACATTCTGTCTGGTGTAGTTGATTGTCTGCATTCAGTCCAGTATCCTCTCTGCTGTTAACCTGCTCCTGGCCTCCACAGTGGAAAAGTCTTAAACTGGTGTGGATAAAATGAAAATGCAGCTAGAGCAGTGAACTGAGTGAAAATGGAGGTGGGAAAGGAATATCTAGCTGTGTGCAGAGAACTGAGCGCTTTGATTGTTTATTCAGGTACACACCTTCCCAGCAAGGCGTTGCCTTCAACTCTGGAGCAAAACAGAGAGTTATTCGGATGGTGGAAATGCAGAAGGACCCTATGGAGCCGCCAAGATTCAAGTAAACTATTCAAAACTTCTTCACGGCAAATAGAAGATTCTGTAGTGTATTTCCATATACAACATGCTGATTGTATTTATTTTCTTAATTGTTCAGAATTAACAAGAAGATTCCACGTGGTCCACCTTCTCCTCCAGCACCTGTAATGCACTCTCCTAGCAGAAAGGTATGAAATGCCATAGCTGTTCTCAGTTTTGAATTCTAGATGGGTTCACAAATTCTACTTTGATCTAGTTCATTTCTATGCACCTTCTCTTTATTGTTCTTTTGATGTGATGTTAAGTGATAAACGTGGTGCCTGGTGCAGTCTTTTGGGATTTTTTGGAGCACTTCTGAAGGTAGCTGTCTTCCTGTGTACCTTGTCAGAGGTTGAGTAGATTTCTCATATATTTTATGCAGGGCTGTATTGCTGGAGTTGTCCATGCAATGGATGAGTTGACTGAGGCTTTAGCTTTGGTACACTGATGCTGCTTTTGTACAACACTACTAAGCTAATCCTTAGTAACACTAACTTGTGTTATTAAGGATTAGCTTCCTTCTGAGAGATGAGTGTGGTGGTGGTTTATCAATTTCCTACAACTTGAATTGCCATTAAATGTGCACGTTAACAAGCTGGCTGTGAGTTCTGGTCTGTGTGATGAAAGTTTAAGAGGATGGCTGAAAAGCTGTCATGACTATTCAGTGTTGGCAAAGGTACAGTGCAGAAATGAACATCTTATTGCTGCTAAGAATGGTTTCGTTTTTTGTAACAGTGTCCTGAACTTTGTACTCTAATTTATTTCAATAGTTTCATAGCTGCCTTTGAGAAAGAAAATAGTATTTCCTTTTGCTATAAATCTAAAGATGACTTTGTTTCCTTTCTTAAATCAGATGACTGTGAAAGAGCAGCAAGAGTGGAAAATTCCTCCATGCATTTCAAACTGGAAAAACGCAAAGGTAATTAAGTTGTCATAAATTCACCTTTCTAATGTTGCACCCTGCTGTGAGACTTCTATGAATGGTTTAAGCTTGAATAATACTTGTTTTAAACCTCTAGTTAGGTAAATTGGCTGCTTCCAGCATGGAGAACACACAATTGTACAGCTCAGTTTTTCTCTCTTTGGCTTATCAGGGTTGTCAAATAGACAGGAGTAAAGAACTGAGAGAGAATATATTACTTTGTGGCAGAGATGATGCATTTTGAGAGGAAAAAATGGCATTAGTTAAAACCCTCACAATAGTGCAGTACGGGGAGTCTGAAACCAAAGTCTCTGGAGCCCACAAAGTAAAGCCATCTAAACTGAAAAAGGAAAGGGTAATTCACAGAGAACCAAGCATGTTTCTTTCTAATACTGCAGTCCAAATTTCTCGAAAGTTCTCCTTGTTGCATTCTTTCACTAATTAATTTTCATCACTGGTTAGCTTAGCTATTTTTATTTATTGTTTGAGTAGGTATTCTGACCCTTTGATTTTTATCAGCCAGTAAGTTTGGAGAGAAGGGAGAATTTATAATTTGCTGCAGTAACTGGTTTAATCATTCTCAAACTTACCAAGCTGTTGTTATGAGGCAGCTTTAAATGGAGGAAAGAAAAAGCTGTGTGTTTGGATTTTTTTTTTTCCCCTACCCCAACACAGCTGTATAACTGGGACTGACACTAATTAGTAGATCAAATTTTAGGTTACAGATGCTAAAACCAAAACAAAAATTTTGTAGACCTCTCTAAAAAAATCTTAAAATATCATCTATAAATACTTTCAGGTTTCAGCTTTTGAAGGCAAAATTGGCATTTAGTGTCTCTTGCTTTTGCTGGCAGCCTTCCCCCTTTTTTAGTTTGAATCAGCTAACCTCTTAACAGGTGTAAAAACAGGTTCGGGAAAACAATTTTTAACCACAAATAGTAAAACAGCTTACAGACTGGGAAACCTATTATGTTCTTAACACAAAGCAAAGAGTGGACCTTATTGATCAAAAACTGTCATTCGTACTAAGATGTAAATAGAGGGGAGATTGTGATTCAGATGTGGGGGTAGTGTGGAATTGAAGGGGAGCTTAATATTGCCTGGTATGAATTTGATGTATAAAGGAGGTCCATTGAGGCGTATTAATGATGGGCTGTGAGTTTTGCCTGTGTTTTTGGTTTCTTACACAATAAATGTAATAATGTTTGTTATTACAAATAATGTTAGTTTCTGTGATTAACTGCCTCTCTGTTTCCACTATAGGGTTACACCATTCCATTAGACAAGCGTCTGGCTGCAGATGGCAGAGGATTGCAGACTGTTCATATTAATGAAAATTTTGCCAAGCTTGCCGAGGCTCTTTATATAGCTGACAGAAAGGTTAGGTGGTTGTTTAAACTGTTTTGTTCCATGTTTATTTCCTTGGGAAAATCAACTGTGAATAGGCTATGGCTTTTTGATTTGTCCTGCTTCTTGGCTAACATAAGACATAAGGTCTTATCCCCAGTATCTTTGAATCAGTGGCTCAGTGTGGGTTAAATTACTGGAGGTCATGGGTCTTTGTTTCTCAGCTCTAACTGCTGTGGCTGTCTGGCTTTGGACTTCATTTTTGTGGCTTGATTCCTGCCCTGTTTACTGGATAACTCCATGACAAAAGATCTGCTTGCATCCCAGGTGCTAGCTTTCTGTCATTTTAACTATGTCTTATGTGTGAAGGCTCGTGAGGCTGTGGAGATGCGTGCCCAGGTGGAGAGGAAGATGGCTCAGAAAGAAAAGGAGAAACATGAGGAAAAGCTCCGAGAAATGGCTCAGAAAGCCAGGGAGAGAAGAGCAGGGATCAAAACCCATGTTGAAAAAGGTACATTTCTTTGTTAATAAGATGCTATGGGGGTTTTTTTAGCACTCTCTGAAGTGTGGGTTTGCAGAAATAACCCAAGAACTTACACTACCTAAATATCAGCTGTAATTTCTATGACATATTTTCTTCCTGTCTTTACTTGATCAGCCAGTGAATTTGGTTAATTCACTGGCTGGTTTGATGGGATCTGAATTTGAACCCCACAGCAGTATGTCAGTGTATACAGGTTTAGGACTTTGTTGAGAATTTTAGAGTTGTTAATGGATCAGTACAAGTAATGGCTTTTCATGGACTGTTCCAATCTAATTTTTTTTTTTTTTGAAAAGATTTGTTGCAGATGAAGAGCAACTTTGTTTACAAGAACTAAACCATCTTTAAGTTTTCAAAGATGGTAAATGCAATATTCTGTCTCTTGTGTTGTTATAATTGGTCTTGCAGAACTGTAGTTCTGTGGGCCACTAGGCCCAAAAACTGCTAACCTAACTAAATCATTGTGATAATGATTGAAATGACATTTCAAAGATCAAGATGCTGAACTTACAGAGCAGTTACGATCTCTCGTTATTACTAAAAGGTGGAGGATATGGTCATGTAATGCCAAATCCTGCAGCTGGGATGGAGTAACCTCTTCCCAACAGGCTGGGGACTGGCCGGCTGGAGAGCCACTCTGTTGAAAAGGACTTGGGAGTGCTAGTGGACAATGTGCTAAACGTGAGCCAGCAGTGTGCCCTGGCAGCAGTAATGCTAAGGGCATACTAAGCTGCTTCTGTAGGATTGTAACCAGTAGGTCAAAGGAAGTAATCATTTCCTTTTACTGGTGACCTGTTAGACTGCATCTGGAATATTGGGTGCACTTACAGGCCCCCAGGTACAAGACAGACATTTATAAACGGGAGTGAGTTCAGTGGAGGGCCACCAAAATGGTCAGGGGGCTAGAGCGTCTGCCCAGTGAGGAGATGCTGAGAGAATGAAGCTTGTTCTGCCCGGAGAAGATAGGCTTTGGGAGGACCTAATGGAAGCTTTCCCATACCTACAAGGAGATCGTCAGGACTCTTCAGTAAGCTGCACAGTGGAAGAATGAGACAGTGGTCAAAAGTTGAAGCAGGAAGTTCCAACTACATGCAAGGAGAAAAATTTTCAGCATGAGGACAAGGCTTTCCCCATCTGAGTGGGCAAAGCCTGAGCAACCTGGTTTGAATTCAGCATTGGAGGTTGAGTTAGAGACTCCCTTCCAACCTGAGTGATTCTGTGATACTGAGTCACAGGACGTTCTTCAAGGACTTAGATGCCTGCATGTTTGAACAGTATTTTTACACTTCAGAGATAAAAGCATGATACGATGATCTGTAGGTGTTTTAGGGTATAAATTCCTAGATGGACAAGTATTCCAAGCTCTTGGAAAGTTGAGAAAATGTAGTTGTTGGATATGTCTTTTAACTCTCTTGTCAAGGACAGTTAATTGCTTGTGGCATAAGAAAGCTGTGGCTTTCCATGTGTTCAGTTTGTTTAAAGTGTAACATTTTAAACAGTGCTAAGGATCACTTCTCTTCTGTAAAAGAATACTAAATTGAATCACTGTGCCAGTGTCTGCCAATTATGTGGCATAATTAATTGAGACTTCAAATATTTGTCTGTAATGAGCAATCTTGCATTTATTCAGAGGATGGCGAAGCTAGAGAACGAGATGAAATCAGACATGACCGGCGCAAAGAGAGACAGCATGACAGAAATCTTTCCAGGGCAGCCCCTGACAAAAGGTGAGTCACAGAAGAAAGCTGCTTTATTCCTGTACTGGCACTGGCTTCCCCACTAGGGAAACTGTTACACGGGGCTTTCTCCTTTTGCTTGATGCGAGTGCCTGAATTTTACCTTGTGGAGATATTCACTGGTTCACACTGGGAACTGGTATTCACCATTCATTCATTGTATGAAATGGTATTACTGTGTACTGCAGTACGCTCTTCTAAATTTAGAATTTTCCATATGAATGGAGGAATGGGGGGTTGTTGGTTTTAGGTGGGTTTTTCTTTAGCAGAACTTCAGTATATTCAGATTTAATTAACATGTTGACAGCAAAGGTTGAAGCCTGGATCCTATAACTTCGGTGAGACCAGAGTATCATTAGTGGCTTTGTTTCTTGAAGCTGGTCATTTGAAGTAAGCTTAGATTTATGAGTGTAGGCTGAAGTACCTTATTTGCCCAAGCCAGTGAGATTTCTGAGCACAAATCGTTTCTGGAGGTTTAAAATCTCTGATATCTTAAAATTAGATTGCTCGGCCTTCCCAGAATATAATTACACTGATTGTTGCAAAAAATGACATTTTAGACCAAGTCAGCTTGATGTAAATTGCAGATAGTGGAAGGCAAATTTAAATGTCATGCCCAGCTGAACATAACTTCCCAAATGTTTCCTTTGCCAGGAGACAAATTTTAAATGTTACCTAGTAAGGAATGGCAACAGTCTGGCTCCTGAGGCAAACTGTTAGCAACTAATACAGGATTGGGTTGCAGTTGAGCATGTCAACAAATATGGTTTACTGACCTAATAAAACCTGAAATTTTTAATTCAGGTCAAAGCTGCAGAGAAATGAGAACAGAGATATCAGTGAAGTTATTGCTCTAGGGGTACCCAACCCCAGGCCATCCAATGAAATCCAATACGACCAGAGGCTGTTCAACCAGAGCAAGGTAAAAATACCTTTTCACAGTTGTGTGGCTTTCTATGAGAACATGCTCATCCTTCCTTAGTGGGTATGGCTAGAATACTAAAGGGACCCTGTTCTCATGGCTGGTGTGGATATACTCTGGAAGGAGTCTCTACATAACTGGTTAGGAAACTATTGATCTCCTTTGTCCATAGCTGGTGCAACAAAAATTGAATATTCTGAATGTGTAACTGGATTAAAGTGTTTTTGTTGTGTTTTTTCTCACTGGGGAGTGGGGAGAAAGAAGCTCTTTTGCCTTCAAGCTGCAGTGACCTCCTTTTCTTCTTTTCTACAAATGTACTGACTAAGGGAAATCTGCTCTGGAGAAGCAAGTAAATGCTTTCTATTCCCATTATTGGTTATGTTAATAATCCTTCTGAAGATATAAATAGTTAACAGCAACATTTATTCTCCCTGAACTTTATATTATTCAGAGATGAAAAAGTAGATTAGGCTTCAGAAAGTCCCTGAATAGACCTGCAGTTTGTCAATCATTCTTTTTCACGTCTCCAATGAAAGACTTGCAGGCAGAAGGGAAAGTTGGTGAATCAAAAGCGAACAAGCAGGCACTTCTACTTTCACAGTTTACATAAGCCTCTGTGTGATTTGGATCAGTCAACTTAAATAATTTTTTTACATAAATTCTGAATAATATACATTTCTGTACGGTTGTACTTGGCTATTACAGACAGCTGTACTTGCAGGGCACACTGAAATGATCCATTATTCTGAAATACGAATGGCCTGTAATCCTTCCTGTTGCTTTCTGGAAGAGTGGAAGTGGCCCTGACCGAGGCTTGTAATGATTCTGTCATGTTCTCTGAACTGAATCCCAAACCCAAAACCACTCACATCCTATTGAAGTGCTTGAACTCACTTGAAATCAATAGTGAATCACACAATACCATCTTTGTGTATCTCTGTGACACCATCAGTGTATCTTGATGTTAAAATAAATCAGCTTAAGTTTTGCAGACTCGTTTGTGTTATACTGCTGTTCTTCACAGGGTATGGACAGTGGCTTTGCTGGAGGAGAGGATGAAATTTATAATGTTTATGACCAGCCTTGGAGAAGTGGCAAGGATATGGCCCAAAACATCTACAGGCCAAGTAAAAATGTGGATAAGGACATGTATGGTGATGATCTAGAGGCTCGAATAAAGACCAATAGGTAGGAAAATAAAGTTAAGAAGTATTCTTAATTAGTACTCTGAAGTTACAATCAACTGAGTGTCCCCTCTTCTCCTGCAGGTTTGTTCCTGACAAAGAGTTTTCTAACTCAGATCGTAACACCAGAGGGAGGGGCAGAGATGGGCCAGTTCAATTTGAGGAGGATCCCTTTGGTTTGGACAAGTTTCTGGAAGAAGCTAAGCAACATGGTGGTTCTAAACGGCCATCGGATAGCAGCCGCCCTAAAGAACACGAGCATGAGAGCAAAAAGAGGAGGAAGGACTGAATGCCTCTGCTCCTTGAGAGGTAGAGAAATGGACTACAAGCTTGGACTTAATGCAGAAGGCATTTTTAATACCAGGTGTATAGGGGGATGGCATTGTAACGCAGCAGTTCACAACTCTTGTTGTGTGGATATACATATACACACTAATTCTACATAGGACAGCTACCCCTGGAGAGTGGAGAACAGAGACCACTTTGAAACATTTCACAAGGGAATTACTCTTTAGCAAGTGCTCTGACTTTGCTGATTCCTGGTTGCCCAGCATCTCAGGGTAAGAATGTAGCCCCTTCCTACAGCTTTAGTTTTTGTAGGTAGCTAAAGCTTTTACTTCATCTGTTAAAAGCTTTCCTGCTGTATATAATTACTGTCTTATGCTGTAATGGATGCTAGGGAGTTTATGATTCAGTGTTTCTTTAGTGTGGCTATACAGTTTATTTGAACAAGGAGGGGAAACAGCTGGATTCTGTTTTAAAACAAATACTCACTCATAGTTTCTCAGTAATCTTTATTTTCATTTCTTTACATTTAATGAAATAAAGCCTCCTTCCACCGCTCACTCACTTTGATTCTTTCTTTGACTGCGTCTTCTAAGGGGCTGCTGTTTGAGAGTGAGCTGCAAACAATGGAAATTATTCAAATTGGTTAGGCAAGGCAGCTTGATATTTTTCATTTCTGATCTTCTAAAACATTCATATAGAAAGCAGAAGATGCGTTTATAACCGGTTCAGTTTCATGAGCCATAACCACAAATGCTAAGCTCCTGAAGAGAAAGTTGAATGTAATTTGCACAGCAATTGCTAGTTGTATCAGCAAAATGCATCTTAAAAGCTTGTGCTTTCAAGTGCAACTAATAGAAGGTAACTGTCTAAACCTAGCCTAGAACAAAGTGGGAGAAGTGCTCATGTTATTTTGCTTCTAGAGAAGCTTGCATTTTTGAAGAAATGAAGAAAGCTAACTACTGCCTGCCTTCTGCTTTTTATGTCACTATAAAGAAGCCTCTTAGCTCTTGCACCTCTTGTAAGAGTATAGCCCTCAAAGCCTAGGCAGTTAAGTGAATGTGGCTATCTTACAGCTTCAAGAATAAAAAGCAGCAAAATAATTTCCAAGAAATTGACACTAAATACTCATCTATGCTATTCCTAGTACTCACTTTGATAATTGCATGCAGATAACATCCTCGTTATTTTCAGCACAATTTATGAGGGATCAGCCTATTGCCTGGCTTGTCACAGTTTAAGATTGAAGTCTGCAAACCCACTCCTTAATTTCTGTTTCCATTTTTGCACTACAGCTGTAACTCACAGGGCAGCTCTTCTTAGGAATAGGTATTGAAGTAACCACAACCAATGAAGTACCAAGCAGCACCATGAACTATGTCAAGCAAAATACTTTATCACAAATCAACATACTGCATCCCTGAAGTCTCTTGCCAATTTACTCTTAACATCTCCTAGCATTGAAAGACTCAAAACAAGAAACTAGTTGTCAGAAGGACATTGAAGAATTCTTATTAATTATTCTAAGACATGAATTGATCATGTCTGTTACACCAGCCTTCTTGTTGCTCCTGGTTTCACTCTGTACTACTCCGTCTAAGTAGCTAGGTCAGCTGAAGCACATATAAGTCTACAAGAAAATCCCCCTAGTAATTTGCCCCTACTAGATGCAAGTTTCTAATGATTTTGATCTGGTAATTTATTAATGGTTTTGGCAGCCATTGACTCACTGTCTTTTTATCCTTATCTGTCAACACCACTGCATGCTAAATGTTTGGAAAGCAGTGGGATGGCCATTTCTTTGCTCTATTTATTTGCTGCAGTGAAGCTAGATGATGCAGCTGTCTGGCTCCAACTGACCAGGCAATCACAGACAGCGTTGTATGGGTACTAGACGAACGGTTTTTAACTGATGGTGTACAGTGTCTCTTGATACCATACACTAATGCACTGAGATTGCTAAAGTGTCATTTCTTCCTTTATTAACATTTAAAATGTTAGAGACAGCAAATAAGAAGAAAAAAAGCTACACTAAAGCTAATTTAAAGTTATCTTGAACACATGAAAGCAGGCAGCTGACTCCTCCTGTACGAAATGATAGCTGAAGAAAAGAAGAAATTTTCACTGAAGTTCAAAGCTTAGCTTTACATTCTCTGTCATTTTCCCCCTGACACCCAACATCCAAATTAGATGTTGGAATCCACCTGCAGAAACCTGTATTAGAAATAATAACTAGTTGCATGGCAGTTCCTGAACAGTTTTACTGCATTCATATTCCTTTGGCTTAGCATAGCAGGAGGCTTTGATATCTGGTGTGTGATCTCTGTGGTATCTACAGGATCTCAGACCCTAACTAGTGGAGTTGAGAGGGGGGAATAAACGAAAGTGATTTAAAAAAACATTAAAAGTACACTAAGTGGCAAAATGTTTAATCATTTGGAATGAGTATGGCAATATTTTGATGTTACTGTATCCAACCAAAGGCAGAATTAAAGAGCTCAACTCATTACATTACCTTATTAAAGGAATTGGCACATTACCTTGGCACCTTCAAGTATGTGGGAGTCCTTCTGAAACACATTCTGAACATCTTGCGGAGTTGAGAATTTAATCCAGCAATAACGTCTGTGAAAGCCTGTCTCTTTGTCCTAGTTACCAGTTTGAAAAAAATAAAATCCAATTACTGTAGAAAATATTCACATAGGCTGTTAAAAACTTTATATGGATATTCAATTTACGGATTCAGAAATTATCAGAGAAATTGGCACACTTGCTGTTTCAGAAGTTTTTCACACTTCAAGACATTTACTCTCATTGACAGCATGCGGGGGCCTAGCAGAGGCTGTTCTGCATCCTCTTCTCTCAATTTGAGTCCAGCAATCATAAAAAAATTTAAGATTTTAAGTTACAGTTGAAGACTGAAATAATGCATAGCCGGTTGTTTCAAACTGCAGTAGTTATCTACTATTAAGCCAGTCACAACACCACTGACATTTAAATGGCTGCCTGATTTGAAAATAAGCCTGCCACAGTACTTGAAAAGCATTCAGCAAGATAAAGCAGCTGCTTAAGATACTAAGAAAGCAGGCTGCAATTCGAGATGACAAGCACTAACTGCACTGAACAGAAAAAAAAGTTATTTTTAAGAATAATTTGCCAGTCGGAAAAGACAGTTGTCAATAAAAGGAGATAATGCAGAAAAGCCAGGTCTACCAAAGTGCCTTTTATCCCAACTGTGACCCCCATCAGAGTTCACAACAGCTCTGCCACTGAATTCACTGATCATCAGGCATGACTGGCAGCACTTCCAAACACCAGTGAAGTTTTCACCCACAAGGTACCTTAGTCACACCACCCGGTTTCAGTATCCCAGTGATGTCTTAATTAGGGTGTCCTATGCTGCTGGCAGATTTTTATACCTCTGGCTGTTTTAAGCATTAATGAACGCTCCTAAAGTAATCACTGAATCAAAACATGATGGAGGCAGGTTTATGGTAAGCTGCCAGCCTTCGCAATGAAGCAATGTGTTCTGTCCTGGGCCGGAGGAACAGAGCATGGCAGGCAGACACCTAAGCTTCAGTGTTCAGAAATAACCAGACTGTTTCAAACTATCTTTCTCCATTTCCAAACTAGTCCTCAACTGATAGTGAACCCATCAGCTCACTAACTGAAGTTCACTACACACTGAGCTTAATTACTTCACATGGAGAAACATGAGCAGGCAGGTGAACCTCTACTCCTTCAGCAATGACCTGCAACTTATCCATAACAGAGTGGGAAAGGAAGACTTTTTTTGACTGTTCATCTCTGAGAAACTGCACTAGATGCTATTATCCCTGACCTACATGCTCAGAAGATAAATAACCTAAACGGCAGAGGCATGAACAGCTGACAGCTTGGGAGCATCCTGAAAAGGTTTCAGTTTTTGTTAGCCCCGCACAGCAGGAAAAGATCGTAGGTTCATACCCACATCTTTAGATTTTTTAGGCCAGTGAGACCAGGCGCATAAACGCTTTATTCTTTGTCAGAAGAAAGATAACACGATGATAGAGAAGCTCAAAGCACTTTTATGTTAATTATTCAGAAATAGCAGCATCAACAGGATCTGAGAGATGTGCTTTCTAAAGCTCTTTCAAAGCCAATGGAAACCACTAAGTTTCAATGAGGCCTACAGCTCGCAGGCACCCATTGGGATAAGGAACTAAGGGTGGAGGGCACCGAAAATCTGACTAGAGTACAAGAAGAGGCTTCCAGAAAGCAGCTCCGAGGGAGCGGGGGAGCCGGCTTCGGGGCAGGGCCCCAGCAGCAGGCCCAACCCTGCCGGGGCCCGGCGAGCCCCAGCCGGCGGCTCTTCCCCGTTTTACCGAGAAGACACGAACAGCGGCCTGGAGGATGAGCGGGTACTCACAAACGGCAGCTGGCACCTCTGTACTGACCCGAACTGGGAGAAGTACTCCTTCAGCTCCTCTGTGGGGGCAACGCACACCTGGTTACACGGGCCCGGCACCCCAGCCGGCGGCTCTTCCCCGTTTTACCGAGAAGACACGAACAGCGGCCTGGAGGATGAGCGGGTACTCACAAACGGCAGCTGGCACCTCTGTACTGACCCGAACTGGGAGAAGTACTCCTTCAGCTCCTCTGTGGGGGCAACGCACACCTGGTTACACGGGCCCGGCACC
>NW_009220634.1:0-1169 GCF_000690835.1 Fulmarus glacialis | reverse complement strand
TTAGGGGAAAAAATCAGTGGCGGGGAGCGGGGTCCTGGGGGGATGAGATTCGCTTTGCCGTTAGTTTTTGGGTTGTGGTTGGCAAAATACGCTGCGGCACCTGCCCCTTCCCGCTCCTTCCCTCTCTCCTTCCCTCTCTCCCGCCCTCTCCTTCCAGCAATAAATTGGTTTAGTTTGGTGCGACCATGTCCAGTCTGACACCCCCAGCCCCTCCACCGCCCACCTACCCCAGGAGCTCTTTGGTTAAAGACGTCCTCTAACCCCGCCGGTGACCGCGGCCGGTCAGGGCTTCGTGTGCAGGGTTTTTTTCTTTCTCTCTTTCATTCTTTTGTCCTTTCTTTCCTCTTTTTTTGGGGTGCTTTTTTTGTTTGTTTGTTTTTTTCTGGTGAACACATACACTATTTTTTTTTCCTTTTTTCCTTCTTTTCAACAAGGTGCCTTCCTGTTACACAACAGATCGCTCTCAAAGTAAAGTGAATCGAAGAAACCATAGCGCTAGAACACAGATGGTACTATTTTACCCGCATAAATTCAATAGTGTCCCTTTTTTTTTTTTTGGTTGATGGTTGGTTTTGGAGGATTTTTTTTTTTTTCCTCAAGTGGTGGGGGAAGGAGGGGTCCTTGCCTCCCCTCCATCCCCAAGCCTTTCCCAGCCCTTCCTGGTCCCCGGCGGCACCTCCTGCTCCTCCCGAGGACACCCCGGGCTGGCAAGGAGCCCGTGGGGCGGCTGGGACGAGGGCTGATTGTAAGGGTTTGGCCTCGTGATTGCTTTTTTATATGGCACAAGTCACCATCGAGAGCTCGGAGGAAACGATCGTCTTGAAGCTAGTACCATTGCTCCAGAAATTCGCGTTTTAAGGCAGGTTGTTAATTGGCACAAAAAAAAAAATCTGGCGTCTTTTTGGTAAGTTGCCGGTTTTTGCGTTGAGCTTGTTTGGTTGTGGTTTCTGTTGTTATTCCTTTTTTTGGGTTGGTTTTTTCCCTTTCGATCTCATCGGGGAGTTTTCCCCCTTCTCACACCCAGGGCTGGATTTCGCCACCAGATCCCTCGGATTTTTCTTTTCCCACTGTACACCGACATTGGTTCCCAGGAGGGAATTTTTTTGTTGTTGGGTTTTTGGTTTTGTAATTTCTTTGGTAACAGAGATGAAGAGGGGGGATGGGAGGGG
>NW_009220633.1:0-868 GCF_000690835.1 Fulmarus glacialis | reverse complement strand
CTCCTCCTCCTTCCCCCCCCCCGCTTCCTCCTCCTGGTCAACCAAGAAATGGAGTTCCCATGTGCCAAGACCTTATATCTTATTTTGTCGGGAAAATGAAGGGGGGAAGGACTGGGGGAAGATGATTCTGTAAATAGATACAAGTAATATTGAACTTAAGAAAAAAATCCTCTTCGCTCCCTCCCCCCCGAGACAACAGTTAAGAACAAACATATATATTTAATAATAAAAAAGGCATCCAACATATTAGTGCACAGTCTGAGGACGATCCATGAGAAACCTTTTTCCTGAATCCACACAATAGTAACTCTCAGGATTATTCGATAAGGAGACATCGTGACTTTCCACACCATTCTTTTTGTTTTAAGGCAAGAGGTGCGGAGGATTCAATTAAGTTTGGGCTGGCCAAAGGGACAACTCAAAACGCTAGGATCTCCAGACAGGAGGAGGGTTTTTGCTAGCTTCAGCCTCCACTTACAAAGGAACAATACAAAAAAAAAAAAAATTGCTTAGATTTCAAACTAAGGAGGTCAACAGTCTGTCTTTCTATACACAGAGATACATCAGTACTAACGTGCTTCCAGCACCTGCCTTTCAGCACAGCCCCAATTCCTTTGTTTGCTCAAAATTTGCTTCCATACCACTTTAAATTAGCTTACAAAGAACCGCAGCAGAATAGCTGGAATGTGAAACATTTTTTTTTTTTTGGGAGGGGGGAGGCGAGCAGCTTCTTAGGAGAGAAAATTAAAATACAGACCCAAGTCGCTTCTAAATACCTTCGAAAAAATTATATTTACAACTTGATGCCTTCTAGTTCCACCCCTACTACCGAGCCCACGGACACACGAGTCCAGGAGGGGATAAAAAA
>NW_009220632.1:0-742 GCF_000690835.1 Fulmarus glacialis | reverse complement strand
GGGACACTTGGGGACACTTGGGGACACTGACCACGAAGTACTTCTGGGCGCCCAGCTTGGCCTGCAGCTCCGCCCCGAACACGGCGATCTGCCCGTCGTAGCGGCTGTTGCGCTGGGGACAACCCGACGTTGTCACCCGGAGGTGTCACCCTACCATGGGGACACCACCGGGGACCTCAAAGCCACCCATGGGTGCCACCCACCCATGGGTGCCCTCAAGAAGGTGGTCAACCGCTGGGTTCCTCAAGGAAATGGCCACCCAAGGGTGATCGATGACCGACGCAAACCCCTTTGAGATGCCCACCCATGGGTGTCCCCAAGAAGGTGGTCAAGCCCTGGGTGTCCTCAAGGAGGTGCCCACCCATGGGTGCCCCATGGCCAATGCCAACCCCACTGACAGGCTCGTTCCAAGGAGATGGCACCCATGGGTGCCCCATGATGGATGCCAACCACAAGATGACACCCAACCATGGGTCTCCACAAGGTGGCCAACCTATTGGTATCCTCAAGGAGATCAGGGGTGTCCCCAAGAAGGTGTGCAAGCCCTGGGTGTCCGCAAGGAGGTGCCCACCCATGGGTGCCCCATGGCCAATGCCAACCCCACTGACAGGCTCGTTCCAAGGAGATGGCACCCATGGGTGCCCCATGATGGATGCCAACCACAAGATGACACCCAACCATGGGTCTCCACAAGGTGGCCAACCTATTGGTATCCTCAAGGAGATGCCCACCCATGGGTGCC
>NW_009220631.1:0-1154 GCF_000690835.1 Fulmarus glacialis | reverse complement strand
CCCCCCTAAACTCCACCCCACAGGGGACCCCTTGGGTCTCATGGTTGTCCCTTGGGAACCACCATGGTCTGTGGGGGCACGGCATGGAGACCACCATGGCCTATGGGGTCATGGCATGGAGACCACCATGGCCTATAGGGTCACGGCATGGAGACCACCATGGCCTATAGGGTCACAGCATGGAGACCACCATGGCCTATAGGGTCATGGCATGAAGACAACCGTGCTCTATGTGGTCAGGGCATGGAGACCACCATGTCCTATAGGATCAGGGCTCGGAGACCACCATGCCCTATAGGGTCAGGGCATGGATACCACCATGCCTTACGGGGTCAGGGCATGGAGACCACTGTACCCTATAGGGTCAGGGCATGGAGACCACCATGGCCTATAGGGTCACGGAATGGAGACAACCATGGCCTATAGGGTCACGGCATGGAGACCGCCATGTTCTATAGGATCAGGGCATGGAGACCACCATGGCCTATAGGGTCACGGAATGGAGACAACCATGGCCTATAGGGTCACGGCATGGAGACCGCCATGTTCTATAGGATCAGGGCATGGAGACCACCATGGCCTATAGGGTCACGGAATGGAGACAACCATGGCCTATAGGGTCACGGCATGGAGACCGCCATGTTCTATAGGATCAGGGCATGGAGACCACCATGGCCTATAGGGTCACGGAATGGAGACAACCATGGCCTATAGGGTCACGGCATGGAGACCGCCATGTTCTATAGGATCAGGGCATGGAGACCACCATGGCCTATAGGGTCACGGAATGGAGACAACCATGGCCTATAGGGTCACGGCATGGAGACCGCCATGTTCTATAGGATCAGGGCATGGAGACCACCATGGCCTATAGGGTCACGGAATGGAGACAACCATGGCCTATAGGGTCACGGCATGGAGATCCCTATAGCACTGGGGGGGTTCCTGTAGCGCCATGTGGTCCCCATAGTACCCGGGGGGGGGGCTCTAGAGTTCTTGGGGGTCCCTATAGCACCCATGCCTTCCTATAATACCCTGGGGGGCCTATAGCACCCAGGAGGTCCCCATATTGTCTAGGGGTCCCTATAGCACCAAGGAGACTGTAAATTGCCTGGGAGTCCCTGGAGCACCCAGGGTGTTCCTATAGAGCTTGG
>NW_009220630.1:70627-116396 GCF_000690835.1 Fulmarus glacialis | reverse complement strand
GAAATTGCTACAGCTATTAAGCAGTGAACTGAGACAAAACTGAACTTGCATCCTTGTTTAGCTGCTCAACATGGCAGTGTGATAATTGCAAAAATATACTTCTTGGAGTGAGAAAATGGTAGAGATTTAGGAAGCAGGATCAATTATTTTTCACATGTTGGATTACTCTGTTATGATATTCTGCCGGGTTGCCGTGGGCAGGGGGAGGTAGCTCTCTTTCACATGGGGGTGCGCAAGTTGGACAGGAATCTGTAGAAAATCTCTGTGAGATGTATGTAGCCACCTCCAAACTTCACATCTCTGCCGTTGTGTCATGGGGTGGAGTTAAAAGATTGATCTATTAAACCAGTCTGCTAATTCCTTCGCTAAGACTGAGTCTGGGCAGGATTCCCAGTCACTAAACTTCATCACCTAATCTGTGGTTTGCGAGTTGTTCAGGCAGAATGGAAATTCTCCCCAGCTTTTCAGTCACACGGCCCTGCCCTCTATAAATAACATTTATGGAGAAAGCCTAATCATGCTTACTTTAGGGAACATTGTTTTGCTTTCACAGCTACACCCAGTACGGGACTGGAACCAAAACCTCAGAGCCACAAACTTTCCATCCTTCAGGATGGTTGAACGTGCATCCATCTATTGGAGCTCAGACTTCCCACCCATTCTCCATACGGGCGGTCTGAAGCTGGGCAGCCTGGGGAAGTGTGGGTGTTTGAGCACACAAGCTCTTTGCCTTTTCATGGACACATGCTGTGAGACGCGGAGTGCTGCCCGCTATTCTTCTCCACAGTGCTGGGGCTGGATCCAAGCAGAGCATCTGGAAGGCAATGAAGGGCTGAGAAGAACCTGGGGCAGAGCTCAGTTGGGACTTCAGGGTTTGGGGCACTGACTCAGGAGGGCTGGTGGCATTCAGGTGCCCTGTGCTTCAGCTCTGTAAGGAAATAACAGGAAGGTAATAATGACAACAATAATAATACTTCCTTTTTCATTCAAGGATCACAAGGATAGTACATTGAGGCCAGCCTGTTATTTTTACTCTACTTCTGGTTTTTGACTCTTAGTGACAACAGCAGAAAGTGCAGTTTAGCTCGATTTCCCTCCTCCTCCATCAGCGGCAGTCTCTGTTCGCACAAGCCCTTTGCTAGGAATGAAAACATTAGCAAATTGAGCTGAGCATGAAAGGAGGCTTCCAAGAGATGGTTTTGTTGTTTAACCACCTCTTTGCTAATAACAATAGTTTCCTTGCAGGATAACAAGCTGGACACCTTCAGCATATATGTTTGCACCTCTGGGGGCAAGTCACACTCCAAGACCCTTCTTGGAAGGGGGAGAGGAGAAAGAAAGAAGAGCATACGATTTCACGTGCCCTGGCAAGCTGTAACTCTCTCCTCTCCTCCTTTCTTCCTATCCACTGGGCAGACGAGGGAAGAGGCAGAGAACGGTTTGGGTTGCTTTCAAAGTGGCTGTCACTCTCTAGGACGGTGTTTTCCCCCATTTGTCAAAAGCCCTGAGACTGTCTGACATCTCTGCTGCAGAGAGCATCCTGTGCCCTGCTGCTCACGTCATTGTGGCACATGCTGGACTTTGCAAATAAAAAAATCATGGTTTGTATCCTCAGGAGGTATAACTGTCTTAGTTGCCCTGAAGGCAGCGGGAGGAACTGCTAGCTGCAGAGCTGGCTCTTGCTCTAGCTGCAAAAGAGCACGTGCTGCGCGAATTACGTGACCTGAATCTTAATCAAATCTTCTTTGCATCACTCGACGATTCTGGCACAGCCTCCAGGCTGGATTTTCCTCCTGTTTCCAGGGCTGAAATCAGGAGGTGTGCTGTTTTTGGGTGGGCTGGGACAACAGGCAGATTCCCTCCATCTGACACATGCCAGAGAAAGCAGAGAGTGGCTTGGAGCGAGGGCTCTTGCCTGGCAGACCTGGGTTTGGGACCTGCTCCCACTGCAGCGGTGCAGGCAGGGTGCTAGTCAGGCTGCGTCTGCTCCAGCCACAGCATCAGGCTGGGGGGCAGACCTGAGTCCCCTGTTTTGATACCTGCAGGTTGGCTTTCGTGTTGGCTGTTTCATCAGCAAATCAGGTTCTGGCTGCATGGAAATTGCATTTTTCTTTTAAAAGCAGATGATGTCAGAGTCCTTTCAGGGAGGAACTTTTATTTTCCCACCTTGCAAGAGAGGCATGTAAAGATGTCCAGGATGCATGTCTGAGGCTGTGCTAGAGAGCACGGCAGGCTTGAGCTGGAATTCTCCCTGGGTATCCTGTTAGTCACCCGAAGCACCATGTTTGTTAGCTGGGGCTGTTGTAGCCCATGGCAAGAGGCGGTGGTCTGGTATCTGTGGTGAAGGGACATCCCAAATGGCACTGTGAATGCCCCGAGAGGTGGAGGGAGGCTGGGACAGGGTTCATGCCAGCTCTTTTCTAAGCCCGTTTCTGTTGTACTGCACAGAGAAATGGGGCGCAAAACTATGTTTGTCAAGATGATGATGCATCTTCTGTCTAATGTCATGAAGACACCGGCTGATGTTTTCTACCTCTCTTGATTTTAACAGAGTAGAAGCTTACCTTATAAAAATAAAACAGGCCTGTTAGTGGGCTGGTGGTAGTGTTGTTTCAAGGTGGATGCAGAAGATTCAGAGAGCTGGATCACATCCTTTTTTCTGGCATGCTGAGTGATTTTGGCCAAGTCTCTTGCCCTTGTGCGTCATCTTACTGTTGCTTGTAAAACAGAGAAAAAAGTACTTTGTTCAGCTGAAAGGACCCTTTTTTATTCAAAAAGCTTTGTAATACACAGAGTAAAGGACTGTGGAAGGGCAGATAAGTGACAAGTGGTTAAGTTATACAGCAAAGCGAAGTAAAAGATGCAAGCCTTTGTAACCATATGCAAGAATTTTTTGGAGCTACCAGATGGCAGGATTCTAGACCAAATTTGTTTTCGTTCTGCGAATCAAAACATAGCATCTCTTACAAATGTCTGTCAAGTGAGTCGTGGATCTTCTTAAATGGCAGGAGTGTTCGAGTATCACCACGAAGGATCCAGGTGCAGAGAGTCTGGGAGACATGATGAATAATCAGTAAAAACTTGCTGCTAGGCACAGTGGTTGCAGGGAGTGCAGCTGGCTGTAGAAACAACTGGCACAGGGCAGCGGCGAGCTGTGTGTTTCCAGGATTTCCACCAAGGTGGGGTGATTTTCTGGAAGAGATGCTGCAGCCCAGGCAGGACCTGGTGCTCGGAAGCACTGCGGCTATGAGATGAGGCCATCAGGGCAACTAATTGCCGTGGTCTCTGCCTCCTTTCCTATCTGCAAACCTAGTGTGTGTCAGCTGTAGACCTCAAGAATCATTTTACTAGGTGGCAATAAAATGATATGCATTTTCCAATTAATGGTGCCGGTAGCATTATTTCATTTTTCACTGCCTGTGTGATGTAACAGTGCTCAGGTCATCGTGGCCTTTCTAAAGAGGCAGGAAGAAATGGATAGGACTTCTGTGGGATGTCTTTGCTAGCAGCTTTCCTTCTCTTTAATAGAAGATATCAAAAGAGATCATAGAGAACTTACGCTAGAGACTAAATGTGTAGCACCAGGCTAATGGTGCTACAGGCTGTACCAAATAAGGCACACAGTTTTTTGGATTTAGAGGACATCCCTTCATTTTTGATCAGTACAGTCCAGTCTCTCCTTTTTCAGTTTTCACGACAGATCTGACAAAGACAATCTTCTGTTTTAAAGCTGAGCTGTAAGTACTGCCAGACGCTCGGTTCTGTAAGAGCGTGCAGTTTTGATCAAACCAAACCATTTATCCTACCAGAGTGATAGTTTACCATGTAGAGTGTGTCCATCTCACAAGACACTGCTGGAGTCTTTTTTTTTTTTTTTTTTTTTTTAAACGTACAAATGTGTTTTTTAAACCTACATCATTATTTGATTAGATTACTACTCTGCTAGGGAGCAAATGACATACTGCCATGGAGGTAAGCTGCCTTCAGCTAAATAAAGACTTAATTGTGGCACAAGTAGTTCAACACACATAATAGACAAGTACATTCAGTCTAGAAGATCGATGTTGTTGACAGCTTTTGAAAATTGTAAAATGTAACTGTTATTAGAGCAAGGTGGTGGGTGAGAAACAATGTGGCCCAAAGTAGATCTTGTCAGCAAAGCTAATGTATATTCCTTGAATGACTTGAGAGTTGCTGAGGAGGAAACATAGCCGGTTTGAATCTCCTGATCAGCTGTGAGATGCTTGGGAGCTGGTCACAGAATAGCTTTTGGAAATGTAAAACTGCAGGGCTGGGCTGTAAAAATTAGAGTGAAATCAGGAGAGAGCTCAGCAATATTACAGCGTTCGTTCTGCAGGGCTCTAAGTGACATCTCTAAAGCATCATTTGTTTTCTCTTTAATTACTGGAGAAGTGGTTGAGCTGGTGAAAGTTTATTCCCACGTGCCCCAGGGCAGAGGCTGCGCTGGGAGGGCTTTCGGAGGTGACCAGTCTCAGCAGACCCTGTGAGCAGGCTGCCATCGCATCATGCTGCAGGACCTGAGAAAGAGGATTTTCAGCCCAGGAAAGGAAGGAGAAGAACATTGCAGTAAAAATAATCTAGGCTGTCTTTGCAAGTCATTTAAAAGCTTGAAAAGAGTTGCTTATTTTTTAGAGCCCATTGGAAATCATTCATATGGATTTTTTTTTTTTTTTAAAGGTCACATATTTCCTGAAAGGAAATTACTCCTCATTCTGAGAGTCTCAAATTCACTGTCACTCCATCACTATCCTAATGTGTGACGCTCTTAAATGCACTTGGCTTTAACTTTTCAGCTCTTCTGGGTGGCATCACCCTCTTTTCTCACAGTACTTTTGTGTTTTTTTTCCAGCCCTCTCCAATTCTTACACAGTTGTCAGCCTCCTTCACAACGAGCTGCCTCTCTGACTCTTCTCCCAGGGCTCCTGTGTGAACTCTCTCATGCTTTTATACCTAGAGTCTGCTGATGATGTCTTCAAGATAGATTTTTAAAACGTCTTTTGTGCTTCTTGCAAGCTCTTTGCTTTAAGCCCCTCTCCGCTGTCACCCTCTGCCTTCCCTGCTGGAACCCAAAGCACATTCCCTCTCGAGTCTCTACCATTCAAGCTGCAAAAGATGATATGTTAAGGTGATATGTTAAATTTGAACTGACAAGGGTTTGCATAGGACTGACATTTTTTTAAATGCCCATCTCAAAATATTATTTTGCCTTGTTACATAATCTTTTGCTTTATTGTGGCTTTTCTTAATTAGTTTTTGACTTGCTGCTGTAAAAATTCCAAAGTAAGGATTCACTGATCTCTGAATTGATTTCCACGCATGCTGTAGAAAGCACAGTGGAAATTACACTGGAAATTGAACATCATATGGTGTCATAAATAGTAATTTGGAGGTATATTAACCTGCTTCCTTTAGGTAAAGAAATGTCTTATACAATAACTGTCCTCATTTCTGATGAGGCATTTATCTTATGGCTTGATTATCTTTCCGTGAAAACACTTCAACTCTGACCTTTCCAGATGCTAGAGTGGGCTGTGCTTTCACACTGACTGGCAACTTGTGGTGGCATGAGGGCAATGGGGAATATGAGGTGTTCTGCCTACCCTAAATCATTGAGATGGTGACAACTTATTGAAAAGCTCCTTGATGAAACCTAATTCCCTTTCTTTCACTAAAAGATAACTTATCTAGCAAAGTAAAATGGGTTGATGTAACAGAAGATCACATGGAAGTGTGGAGCAGGTTGGGCGCCGGAGAGAGGGATTGCACTGCTCCCCGGTACCACTGGTGGTGGTGTTGCCTCCTGGGGAGCTGACAGCTCGGGGAGATGACAACCTGATTTCTCCCCAAGCTTCAGTGTTACGAGAGACATTTGGGTACATAGCAAAACAGTGCTGAAACAAAGCCAGGTGCTATTATTGTTTGCTGAATAGGGAAGTCAGACCTCCTCAGGTCTTCCCGTGGCTTACCCTGACCTGGGATGAGTGCAGAAACTGGCTTATTTCTCTAGAAAATAGGGAAGGCCGTGGGAATAAGCTGCACCATTTTAAGACTGTGATTATTTACTGCTATATGCAGCCAGAAAGGGGGCAAAGCAGGACTGGGGATGGACTCGTGGTGCCCCAGCCCCTGCCAAGGGCAGGCTATGCATGCCCAATCTTTTCTCCCTCTGTGGCCTGCTCACTCGAGGGCAAGCTCTGCCCGTAGCACAGCTCCCACTGAAGTAGCTGTGATATCTGCTAAAGTCAGTATACCAGCATCGTGCCCTAATTTCTTTTGCAGTCACTGCCTGACTGGGCATAATGTAAAGGCTGTCCTTGAAGTATCTACTTACAAGAAAACATATGAAATGTATCCGCGCTCTTGGGAGTACCTTAGATCAAACCAGTGAATCCTTCTACAAAAACTGCAAAAAAAGAAAACAACCACAGAATCTGCATCTCAGTTTTGGTGCCGTCTGACAGAGTGAAAAGCCACCGGTTCATGCCCTGCGTCACCAGCATGGCTGCAGAGAGTTTAGGGCAGCATCCCTGGGGGAAAAGGCTGTCTGTACAGATGGACTGTGCATGCCTCTGTGTGCACCCCATTAACAGGCACCATGAAGCCTCTGTCCCTCACATTTGCATCTGACCATCCCAGAGACATGTCATGGACCTTATTAGTTTTTGTAGTTGGCTTGCATTTTCCTTCATTATACACTACAACCCGTTTTCTTATGTTCTCATCCCCCCTGAAGAGGACTCGGTACACCATTCTCTCCCTGCCAGCCTCCTGCTGGAGTGAGACTCTGGCTTCTGCAAGAGGGAAATCAGAGGATCAGGAGAGACACGTGGCCTTACAAAGCTTTCTCTGTAAGGAGAGAGGTAGAGCAGTGGTGAACTGTTGGGCTTCATTAAAAGGAGCCCAGACAAAGCCACAGGAATGAATGAAACAACTGAATTCCCTCAGATTATTGTCCCCTTCAGTTTTTGCTGTGAAATGATTTTCCCTGCAGGCTGCCGTGCCCCGCTTCTCTCGGCAGTGACTGCGCAGCTCCCGCAGTGGGCCTGCCTGCGCCTCGGTCCTTCTGAAACAGCTTTTGGGAGAGAAAGTGCTCAGTAATGCCTTGTTTTTGGAAAAGTCTTAGGAATGTATGTGTATTCTTGTTTACGCTAGCATAGCTAATTCAGGAAGAGGAGCCTTGTGCTGGAAAGTGTCACACTGCTTGTTTCTTCCAGCTGTCTGTCCCACCACCTTCAGTTGCCTCAAGCAGAAAATTTGGTGTTGCAGGGACAAACCCACCGCTCACGGAGAGCTCCATTGTGCCGAAGCACCAGCAATGTGGGAAACACCTTGTACCTGGGAGCTTTAAATGTCCGCGTGGGTGTCTGAGGGTTGGGCTATTGAACATTTCAGAGACGAGAGCTGAGATGTTGAATATGACTCCAAATTTTGTGAAAGGCTGGTGAAGTGACAGGACATCAGATGTGATGTGTTTGCAGCAGCCTGTGCTGCTGAAGACAGTTTTTTGTGCTTGTTTCTGTGCGTACAAGGGAGCTCATTACCTAAACTGGAGCACCAAGCCCTTTTCAGTAAAAGCAAACAGGCAGCGCTGCTGATGCCCCCCTGACCTGGCAGCTCATTACAGTGCAGGTATGGCAGAGCTGAATGCACCCATCATGCTGAGATTGGATCCCTCAATGTGTCCCGTTGTGTCACCCAGAGTTGTTTAGGTTCAGACTTGCTATTTTCACCTAAGAAGCCACAGCCTCTAATGAGAAGAGGTCTCTCTCCTCCTCCAGCTCTCTGCTGCTTGGTCACTTCCAAGTTATAGTCCAAGGAGCAATGAGTTTTAATCCAACAAAAGGGCTCTCTAAACTATGCAAAACCAGCTGCCACATCCTAATTTCACAGAAGATGCCTTGGAGGTCCCACGTTCAAACACTGGTTACTGTGGTGTGGTCGTTTTGGGTGGAGGAGACTATTGTGGGTACACTAGTGCTGGGGGTGACAGGGTCCCCGTCGCACCCCTATTGCTTAAGCAAGGCATGGAAAACCACAGCAGAGAAATGCCAACGTGATGATTGCCAAAGGCGTGTCAAAGCCGGGTACTGAGTGAACAACCTAATTATAGCTGACTGAACAGACTAGTAAGCAGAGGATTGTTTTTTAAAAAGGGGCTGTGTTGGTGGTGCCGAGTGAAAACGTGTATGCAGGGCAATCTGCGCTTGGGACTCATTTACGTGGCAAATGCAGTGGTTCAGGCATGGAGAGGATTCCCCACCAGTGACAGTGTTTTGCAAACATAACCAGAATTAATATACTGGGTAAATAAACCCCAGACGTGCTCAGCTATGGATTAATAAGGACTGCAAGAGATGAGAATCCTCCAGAGTTGAAAATTGAGACAAAGTCTGAGCTTGGTTTTACTTATGCTAGCATGAATCAAGAATAAATCCATGAAAGTTGGTGGAGTGATGCTTATGTGACAGAGGTGTAAATGAGAGGAGTCAGTCCCCACAGTCTGCCAGACGAGAGTGTGACATTATCAAGAGCTGTCCTTTATGTGCTTTCTATTGCTTATCTACCAATGTTCATTGCAAAAAATAAAACTCCTGTGCATCTCGCATGTTAACACGGGATGCAAAGATTGGGAATGTAATTAAAAGCCATTGGTGGTGCACTGGAAGAGGTGTCCATGTATGGGAACAGTGAGCTTTATAAATTTCCCCTAAGGAAGAGGTAGGGCAGGAGAAAATACGTCTTCTTTGCTCAGGTCCCTTGAGGCTCTCCTGGAAGGCTCTCAGGTGCTTCAGCGACAAGGAAAAGGAAGGAGCAGATGTGTTGGGTACGGCACTGAGGGGGGTGAGCCCAGGAGCAGGGCTGCGGCACAACGCAGTTATCAACATCGGAGTGGCTCCACTGAGCTCCAAGGGCAAACCTGGCCTGTTCAGGAGCGGGTTGTGCACGCACAGGCTGCTCGCACCTCCCGCGCTGGGAGCTGCCTGCCGGTGGCTGGAGCCCTGCACGCGGCCGAGCGACGAGTCGTGCCGTGACTCATGCTGTGCTGCGGCCATGGAGGGTTGAGTAATGCTTGGTGAGCCGAGGGATGCAGCAACTTGTCAGAAGAACCAGTGAGAAACCCTCTGCCAACACATTGGAAAACTCTGTTTACAAAATGTAATATATTTTGAAAAAAAAGAAAACAATTTCGCCAATTTTTTTCTTTTTTTTACGTTTGTAACAAAGTATCTCCTTACTCCCTGCACCTTCAGCACTCGGTAGTCAGTGTGAAAGCTGATGATGAGGCCTGAGAGTCCAAGTTCCTTGATGAGCACAAGAGGCTACTTGGTTCTCAGTCTTGCCAGGCAGGCTGCCCGGCTCCCCCTTTTTTCCCCAGACCATCCCTGAGCTGCTCCAGGGCTCTCTGGACTAAGCTGAATTCCCAGGCTGCTCAGGCAGGCAGCTGCCAGGAGCCCTTCCTCGCATGTTGTGTTTCAAAATCAGCCAAAGATCCCTCAGCATCCACGTTCGGGTGTTGCTGAGAAATTAAACATTGCAGAAATCCAGCTGTGTGGAAAAGCATCAGTCTGTGGGTGTTCTGCCCCAAACCAGCATGTGGAGCTTACCACCCTACACATTTTGTGAAGCTGAAATGTCCCTTTTCCCACCAGCCCAATATGTGCCATGCATCAAACGCTGTCGGCAAGACTGACTGTTTTTCATCAGAATTTGCTTTCTCTTCTGCGGCACCACTGAGGTGAGTGGGAATTGTAATCACTTTCTCCCCCTTCCTTCCAATTAGTGGTCCCTCTTTTGTGCATCCTAAAATTGGCCCCTTGTGACATTTGCATGTCTACACGGCATTAACATTTCCAAATTGGCACCGAGCAATGCTGTAGCTCAGCAACGCAACCACCTGATGTGCTTGTTTTAGCTAAAATGAGGGTACAGGCATGTGCACTGGAGGGGTTTGGGGGGAATGGCTGAGATGACTAATTGTTTGGGGATTTTAACCCAATTAAGACCAGTTAATGGGCTTAGGAGGTAGATCGTTTGTAAATATCACCAAAAGTTGGAACTGTTTAATTGAAAAGAATTTTGAAGTTCCCGAGGTCTGAGTTGACACAAGCTCCCGTGGCACCGCTGAGCCCAGCCCAGCGCCCGTAGCTGCAAGGCGTCTAGTGGGGAAATCATATAATCATCCCTTTCCTGTACCTGATGACTGAGCACATTTTGTTAGGGCTTTCCTCATCTTTTGGAGCAGACGCGAAGCCGAGGTCCTGACCGCGTGTGGTCATTAGAGACCCCATGGCGTTTCTAGCAGCGGTGCTCTGGCCAGATTCCAAATTGGGTAATTACATTACGTTTCCCCAAATTCCCCCTGTAGTTTCCACTGGATACAATTTTCTTTTTCACATCCTGCCTGAATCCGTACTGTAGCCCTGTAACTAATTAATTTAAGAGCTTTGAACGTATAAAATGCTATGTAAGTGCTGCAAGTGCTATTATTACTAGTGTCCCAGTGTGATGCTGAACAGCTGTCGTGGGCCAGCCCCAGAGGTGGCTGTATCAAAGAAGGGTGGTCCTACGGAAGAGCTTTGAGGCTTATTACAAGGACACTCTATAAATCTGCAACAAAATAATATCCCTGGAAAAAGGAACAAGCAAGTAGATTGCATTTATTGAACTTTAAAAAGTTTAATACCAGTATAATCTTCTTCTCTTAATCTCCTTGAATGAAACAGTTTAACTAATATATTCTTGTGATGTTGATTTACTCTCATTTGTATTACAGTTAGCCACGCAGACATTAGCATCTCCTTGCGCCAAGAACTGTGTAAACTGTAGTAAGGGTTGGAGTTTATAATCCAAATAAATCAGATGGGCAAGGAGATGAAAATAGAAGAACTGGTCATCCCAGTCTAGAAGTTATGGTTGCGTGGACCAACATTTTTAATTCCCTTCTGTAATCCAGGCTTCAGGGTAGCCAACTTGCAAAATACCCTCAGGCAGCTTTTCATGGTTGGGACTTCTCAAAGACCAGGAACGGCCTGTTGATTGAGTTAAATCTGCCTGGAGAGCTGCTCCTGGAGAGGCAGTGGACAGGGGCTGATGCACAGAACCTTTTGAGTCCTTTGGCGGTACTGTTGGGAAGACCAACAGTTCTCCATCCAGCGGCATGTGCCTGCCCAAGCGCCAGTCTTGGCCAGGGCAGCAGTGGCTGTGCCATACAGACATGCCACTTCCTTGGCACTAGCTGGGGAGCTTGTGACATGCAGTGTCATGTGCTGGGACATGCAGTGAACATCCCCGAAATGGTCTGAATTTTCAGAGCTGCTGAACTCAGAGTTTAAACTACAGCATCTGTTGAGATGACCAAATACGGCTTTATTGGTCTCTGTTCAGGCACCCATGCTTGGAGTGTTTTTTTTCCAGTGGGAGTAAATGCCTCTGCTCTGTAAGGGGGCTATGTCCTACAGTGCTGGGGTGACAGGGTCACAGCAGAGGGGCACTCGGTGTCTTCCGTCTTTCTTCCAAACATACATGGAAAGCGGGATGGCAGAGGCTGCCTGGTGATGGGGAGGGAAGGCAGAGCGGGGCTGGTGCTGCAGTTTTGTTTGCGTGAGGCTGCCCACACCCTGACTGCAGGACCCCAATTCTTTTATTTTTTTTAACTCTGGCCAGAGGAGATGGACTGCAGTTTAGTTTTCCCTCGGAGCAAAAGCCCAGACCCAAAGGCACCCATGCTTCTCACTTTTTTCCTCACTTTTCTTTGTTCTATTTCCTATGTGGCTAATGATGCCTTGCTATTGTGAAGCACAGGTTAAGATTTTGAAGCCTGGTGGGAACGAAGCACAAGGGCCATGCTAGCAGATAACAGAAAGTGTGTGCTACAAGCCTCTATGTCGCCCTGGAATAGCCATGACCACTGTTGGCAGGCTGTGGTGCAAATGGGTGTGATGGCACGTGTGCCAGCGGTGACGTGTCACTGAGACATTTGGGTCATTGCTACTTTCTACGAATCTTGTGCTGAAATATTTGCTCCCTTCACTTCTGTGTGATAAGGAATTGCCATGGGGAGTTGATTAGCTTCAGACAAGTGCTGCTCCTGCGAGTCTAAACACAGGGACTTAAATTTGAGTCTAGTTCTCAGTATATAGCCCAGACCACCTTGAGTCAATGCTGCAGCAGGGCTGTGTGTTTAGGTGTGTAGGAGGATTCCCAGGCACCATTTGCATGGCTGCCTGCAGGCACCGTCCTGCCCAGTGAGGAGCACGTGGGGGTATCGTGCACCCAGCCGCTGCTGGCATGGTCTGCAAAACATCTCAAGGGCAGCTGTAGAGCTCTGTCTGTGTGCAGAGCAGTCACGCAAGCCAGGGCTGCAATAGTTTAAAACACCAGTTATCTGGTGTTTGTTAACAGCCCTTACAGCTAGGTCAAAGGAAAGGGAATGTATAGCTGTATGTATGTGGTATGGTAGGCTGTGGCTCATGGTCTGGCATTAGCCACAGAGTCATCTTTGGCATCAGTTTAGGCTAAACGCTGGACTATGAGGTAGGACGGGGGGACTGGCTCATCACTTTTCTGCATGATGAGGAAGAGGCAGCTGGGGACAGTAAGCTGGAAAAGCTCCACAGCTGGAGCTGTGAGCTTGTCTCTCAGAGCTGGTACTTCGAAGGCCAACCTGCAAGGCTGAGACCCTTTGTGCTCTTTTAACAAACTGACGCTATACATGCTAGCAGAAAACGTGCAAACCTCTCTCCAGTCTAGTTACCTGCTCCTGCATTTATTTATCTTGCTCATTCAATGACTAAGTGAATTGTTCTGTAGTCTCTGTAATTATTATATTTCATGTTTTAATATAAAGGAACATGCTTACTTCAAGGGGAGCTATTATTTTAAAGGGATGAAACTCAAGCCTGAGGAAATTGCAGGGATGCAGTGTACCATCTGTTTAGCTTCTTTGGTTTTGGTAGGCTTTATGAAACCCATTTTGCTCAGGAGGATGAACTGGAGGTGAATGGTTGACAATGACATTTAGAAGAGACACTCTAGCAAATAAGAAAGCATGAGAGTCTCCTGTGGACTGTTAAATACTGAATAAAATATGAACAGTGCTGTGTTATTACTAAAATGAGCTATTTTTAATGATTCCACTTATAACCTGCCAGCGCTCTGACGTGACAGTTAGCAACAGCACTCAAAAAACATGAATAATAAAGCCGTTTAAAAGTTGGCCTATATATTAACATATATTCTGACGTGGGTCTCAGGTGTCTCTAATGAAGAAAGATGATTGCACAAAGAGCTAACAAGAAAATCATGGATTTCTCCCTCCCACCTGAAAGTTATTGATTTAATTTAGTGTAATGATGCAGAGAAAAACCAAACAAGTTTGATTAAAATTTTCTGTGCTGTTTTTGAACAGAAGCAGGGAGCTGTACTCTTACTAGATGAGGAAAAAGAAATAATTTTCAGTTTAATAGCCACTGAAGAAAATGCCCAATAGGATTTAGTAGAGTTACATTTTTTTGATTTCGCAGTCCAGGATAATTTGCACCCAAGAACTTTAAAAGTCTGGATGAGATTAGTGTCTCTGGTTAACAGTGTTAATTTTTAATAAATCTTAGGTTACCAATAAGGAGTAATAGACCACAACAAATATGGGAATACAATGTTCTAGTTGAGATAGAGAGCTGAAAGGGGAGGTCTTTTTGACCATCCAACTTCTAGCTGAGTAGGTTCATATCTGAGCAGGTTGCTCCAACAGTTGTCCAGCTTGGAAGGTCTCAAATCTCCTTGCCAGGCTTTGCCAAAGGCAGAGGGTTAGATCAGCTCAGTGGTTTGGGCATTTGCAAGGTAGCTGCCACCATTTCTACCACCTAGGTAAGATCCAGGGTGGCATCAAGGACCCAGGGCTGGCTGGCTTCTCCCCTGCACAGTGTGGAGTGGAGATCTAGGCAACATTCCCAGCTTGGAGGGAGCCACAGGAGATACCTAGTGCAGGACTGTGCCTTAAATATTGTCTTGCTGTGCAGGCATCTGCATCAGGGCTGCCAGCGGAGACCTCTCTCCAGTTAGGATCAGGATCTTGGCTTTCTCACCTAGGTTGTGAGCATCTGACATTTTCTTTCAAAACAAAACCACAGAAAAAATAAAGGAAATGGAGCAAGCTGTGATGATCAGACCGAGGTCGCTTGCTATCATTGCTTGGTAATGGGGCTTAAAAAAGTTAACTGGGGCCAGGAAGCATTTGGGGATGCATTAGTGTTCTGGAGCATCCTGAAGGAAGGGGGAGCAGGAGGCAGTGGTGGCGATACACCACACTGAGGAGGCTCAAACCTTTCTCCCAAAAAGAGTGCCCCAACCCCAAGGCTGCAGCTGCGGTGCTGTCTGCCTCGCCTGTTAGAGCTGCCTTGCTGGACCGGGCAGACAGCAAGATCTGCAGCAAGCCAGAGCACACGAGGCTGCATTGCACGGTGGTTCGGGGTTGTTCAGTGTGAGCAGGGAAAGCTACAGGTCTTGTTTTCTTGAAAAGGGCAGTGTTGGGTCCCAGTTCTGCACTTAGGGCTTTTTACGTCTTTTATATTTGAGGCACAGTGGAGAAAATACAGAAATTGTGCTGGAAGCAAGGATCAAAATGCAGGAGTGAGCTTCAGTGCGCCACAGAAATTGTAAAATGTGTTGTTCGAGGCCCAGAACATACGTCAGTCCCTTTACTGACACGGCTGCTTCTTTCCCCCGTGGTGGTACTCCTCCTCTGCTGCATGTTGTGGCAGAGTGCTGCACTGGCAAGCGCTGCTTTCCCCCTCAGGGAGAGGAGGATGCCGGGTTAGCAGGTTCCCAAGTCCTGAACCAGGAAAGCAAAGTTTAACTGGGCCAGGAAGCAGCCTGGGGACATGTTAGTGCTTGGGAGCATCCTTAAGGAAGAGGAAATCTGCCGCTAGGGACAGATAAAGAGCCAGGCTGACACGCAGCAGGAGGATTAGCACTCTGATAGAGATGTGCTCTCTTGCTTTGAAAAAATTACTCCTCGCTGCTGAAAAAAAATGCCCTTTTGGTCTTTTCCTGTCCTCAGTCCTTCTCTTTTTGAGAGAGAAGATGCTTCTATAAGGTCCTGGCAGGGAACTGGGGAGTACGCTGGGAAAGGCATGATTTAGGAGAGCAGCTGAAGTGCTTGTCTGTCTGCTGGACTGCCCCGAGCCCCTGTTTCTGTGGCACTGAGGATGCGCGGGGAGCCAGAGCTCCAGCAGTGCAATGCATCCTTTGCACCTCCTTGGTCCTCCCTGTGTCCCGTGTGTCCCTCTCTTTGTGCACTGTTTCAGTCCCTGCTGCTCAGGTAAGAGAATCACATCTGGAGCTAAAATTACAGAAATGGGCCAAGTCAGCCCCAACCCCATGCTAGGTTAGCTCACTGGTGAGCTGCAGTTGTTACAGTTCCTTATGGAAGTGCGGTTTCTTCCACCAGCTGTAGCCGGTGAACTGGTGATTTATTCGCATACTTGTATTTTTCCAGGGCTTTGACCAAGACCTTGTCTCCATCCAGCAAAATTAAGGTGGATGATTTCCAAACCAGACATTCATGAGTATAATCCTTATTTATGTGAGAACTTCCACAAGCCTAAGCTCTTTACTGCCATTGCACTTGTAGTGCCTTTAATGGCTGTAGATACGTAACAGATAGACCTTCAGAAGAACAGCATCATCAGTCAAGTCCAGTAATCCTTTTCCAAGCAGATGTTGAAGAATTTACCAGGACCTCATGATACGTACACCTGGAAACCTCTAAATTTGATTTAAAGGTGCTCACAGAGTAGTAATTAACTCAGAACCGCCAAGTACAAATACAGTTCAAGGAAAAAATATTCCAGCTTTTCAGCGCTTAAATGGAAAAATGAATTAATCATTGGTAATTACTGAGTTAAAAGACTTAACTCATGACTTGAAATACTCCCACACAATCTTGTTTCCAAAGCTTTCATTAACTGAGCTAATAATTACTACCACAATTAGAGATGTGAGGCATTAAAAAGTCCAAGATAATAAAACATATTAGTTATTTAAAAAATTTACCAGTCAGTTTTGCAGTGTCTAAGAAATTCACCTTGTCTCTTGTTTGGAAACGTTCCATTTTCACACAAATACTTGCCTTTTTGGACAGTAAAACTGTCTCATGTACTGGCACAAAGCATCCTGCACAGCCCCAAAACAGCGCTTTGCTCTGGCTCCTTCTGTTTACCTGGGGGGAGTCTGTGGTTGCCATCAGGGGTCTAAATTTGTGGAAAGGTTATTTTTTCTGGAGGTTATGGAATGAAACTGGTATGTCTGATGGTTGCTGATTGGATCTCATATCAGCATAGATCGGATTTTTTATTCATTTCCCTGTTTTTGTCCTGTTTAATACAAAGGTGATTCGGTGTCAGTAACTGAAGGAATGACATCAAATGTGAAACTAGGCCAATACTGAAATCTCAAACAATCATGTCTTTATGGCAAAACATCTCCCTGCAAAGGGACGGGTTCTCAGCTGAAAGGAAAGCTTGGAAAAAAGAAAAGGTGGGCAGGAAGGGAGGTCACGGAGGTGCAACAGGCGGCTGGCATTGAACTGTTTGGGAATTTGGCTGGTGGAGAAGAAGGGAAGAAAAGGGGGAGAAAATGGACCCCTTTTTTTAGTTTTCAAAATGGTATTCTCATGTACAGAGTAGCCCAGCTGTGATCAGGAGAAGGGTTAACAAACACACAAACAGACTGTTTAGCTGATCTTAAACAGATACTTTTTTCTTTTTGGCTTGTTAGCTTAATTATTTCTTGCCAAGAAAACATGGAAAAATGCTGCTTTGCATCAATACAAAGTGATTTATTTTCTTCTTTTTTTTCCCCCTAACTTTTGGGTTAGCCACTGAGCAGGAAAAACAGTTATTTGCAGGGCCGCGGTGTGTCTCAGGCATTCCCCAGCGCCAGCTGCCCGGGGACGCACGCGCTCACCCGGCAGGGCTTGCACAGCCGCTCTGGGGCGAACGAGGGACCCTGGGGTGAGGCCAATGGAAACTGGGATGCAGCCTTTAGGAGCGATGAGGACTTGCTCGGCGTTCCTGTAGTACCGTCTACGTGTGTGGAGTGTTCCTGGGTGAATAACTTAAGGCTCTTGCCATAGTGTTGTACAGTCCCTTTTAGGAAGAGAATTATAAAGCAGTGATCTTGATTTTGTTTAGCAAAATGCAGGATGGTGGAGGACCAGAGATAAGAGTCCTGGAGAACATAATGAATGACATGAGTTATTTGGAAGTTGTTCTGCAGCTATTTTTTTTTTCTCCTTTGCATGATGTGTGTGTATGTGTACGCGCATCAGCATGTGTATAATTCAGCAGCCATTGGCAAGGGGAATTGGGAACTTCAAAAAGCTGTAGCAAAAGGCAAGAAGTTAGGAGGGGAGGCAAATGCATCCTGAGGTCCTCTCCCCCTCTCTGTCCGTGTGCTGATGGACAATCTGGGATAGGGCTTTGCTTTGCAGTGGTGATGGACTTTACACAAAATCTTACCCTTTTGGCTTGTCTTACCTTGTTGGCTTGTTGGTGATGGGCTGAAAGTGTGCTCACATCAGAAATTCTCACTGATCTGGTCCTCCAGCTGCAAGAAGCCCCAGTTATTGGCAGTTGCTTAGTATAAAGCTTCAAGGCTTTTGAAAGCAATGGGAAAGAGAGATGGGCTTAAACCAAAATCGGAAAACGCCTAAGCATTGAAATCCTCTGGCCTTGTTTTTGTTGGACACTGCAGCATGTCTTTGTGGTATCAGTCATTAGGCAAAGCATTTGGAATAATTTATTTGATGCATTTTGTCCATTTTTACTCTTACTAATTATACGAAAGCAGTGTTTGATGTCTCTGTATTTTTTCTGGTATTCAAATCAGATCCGAAGCATTATGCCAGCATATTCCTACCTGTTGGGGCTATGGATAAACTATTCGCTCTGTTTACCATTTAATAGTCATTCTTCCAACTCCGTGATTGAGCAAGCATGTGATCTTATATTAATTTCGGTACTTGGCCGGCTCTCTGAAAAACCTACAGAGAGGAAAATAGATTTCCAGCTTCTCCTACTAGCCTAATTCAGTAGAAGTTGTTCCATGAACCTATTTTTCCAGTCTCAACAATTCTGTGCTCTATGGTATCTAGAAAACTTTTCAACCAACATTTTTATGAACATAGATCTCTCATAAATATTTGAGGAAAACCAATAAAAAGGGCCACAAACTGAAACAGATTCATGGACTTTGCTCACATCACTGAACATTGGTATATGTTTTCCAAGCTGTGATGTTGATGGCTTTTCATCTGATTCATCTGATTTCCATATAATAAGAAAAAGAATTGTTTTTCCCTAACTATAGGCAATTGGATGAGCCATAAGTCAGAATTAAAATATGATTATCTGTTACGAAGATCACAGGTTCCTTTCAAAGTTTCATTATTTACAATCCTTTTCTTGGTGACATTTCAATTATGCTCTAAATTGTACCTAACATGCTCACCACCCACATGTAACACATGCAATAAGCTTATGAGATAGGAAGGGTGAATGTTTCCATTTTAATTTTGTTTTTTAATGAGATTTTGGAGTGGAGGGTGAGTATTTTGCTAAAATATATGGCAGAGATTGCACAGCAAAAGAGTCTAACAGGGCTTTTAGTGGCAGTTATCCACAATGTTATTTTCCTGCCATCTGGGTAAAATCCATCCTGTTCTCTCCAAAGCAATGTAAAGGTTCTTTTGCAGGAGAATTGCACAGGGTCAGTAAAGCAGGAGTCTCATCTCAAATCAGCCCCAAGGTTGCTGCTGTGGCTGGCGCAGGGGGAAGGAGGGGCCCCCAGACATGACGCCCCACTGCAACGCAGATTGCCCACTTGTGCTGAGCATCGCACGGGAGGTGCTGACCTGTCCCTGCTTGGGTTTAATTAATTTAGTGATATGGATGTAGCCTATGGGAGCAGTAGCAACGTGTAGAAGGACATATTGTCAATGGATTTTGCTTTCGTTGGCCATACGTAGCCCCTAGAGCAGAGGTGGGCTGGATGCACGGCGCGTACAGCCTCACCTCTCTCGGTCCCTTCCTCTCTCTGGAACCCCAGTGGTTCCCCACTGGTTTATCACTGGCACAATAGGATTCGGCTCCTCATGCACTTCAGCACAATTTCCTCAAAAATGAAACCACCTCCTTTTTTCTGAAGAAAACTTTAAAGAACATATGTTGAGGAGGAAAATAATTAAAAGCTGTAATTGAGTCAAAATCTGATCTCTGTTGATATGGCGTGACCCTGAAGTAACTTTGTGGGACTGAAGCCAAGAACTCCAGTTATTCTGCCTTTCCTTGGTAATAAAGGAGCACAGAACCTGGCCTGTTATCTACTGGGAAATGCACAGTTGGAGGTGATTTTGTCTTCTCTTTCTGGAGATTAATTGGTTTCTTTGCTCAGAGCAGGTCTGGAAATCAGAAGCCTGTAGACGACATACCTGTAATCATAAAAGATTTATTTAAGGGTATTCCTTTCTCATTTCATTACAGCAGTAGTGTAGCCTAAAACCTATTTCCATAGGCTTACAAAACTAGCTTCTGAAACCAGTATCTAATGCACTGTTCAGTGCTAAGTCCTTATGGGAGCTGGCAATATTGGAATTACATTATTCCCATACAGCAGCTGCAGGCTTTCCAGCAAGCTGAGAGACTGCCTGGAAAGACCATGCGGATTTCACTTGTCTTCATATTAGGAAAATATTCCCATTTTATACACTACTGTCCAGATTCTCAGCAAGCCTCTGCTGTTTACAGCCACAAAATGTGTCAGCTCGTATGTCTGAATGCTGTGATATTATAACAGCGGATGCACTAGAAATTCCCCAAGTAGCTCTGTAGTTACATCTCCCATGTCCAAAAGATAGCTGCAAAATGTGCTCATTATTGCACAGTTGTATTCAAAGAACTACTGCACCCCAAATATCACAGATGGTACCGCAAAAGCATGGGACTTGGTGTTTTTGACATGAACAGCTTGGGAGCTGAGGCTCACGTAGGGGAGGGACAGGCCTGACTGGAGACCCGAGGGTCAGTGCCGTATCGGGATAGCATCTAGGGACAACATTAGGTATGAACTTTGCTGGGAAGTTATTTGTATTACTGTGACTCTCACAGATGCTAGTGAAGATCAGAGCCCACTGAATGGAGAAGCGTACCGAGGCTCCTTTGCCTTGCAGGGAGGGCTGGTGGGAAGCAGCATGGGGATGCTGAGTGACTTGCTGAAGTGCACAGAGGCAGAGGAGAGTCAGGACTGAGCCCACATTTCTGTTTTCTAAATCTTGGCCCTGAGACAATCCTTTCTCGCTTCTAAATTTTAGAACGCCCTGATCTAGATTTTCTTCAAGCCTGTCTCTGATCCACTCTCTATAAATAGTCTCTGCATTCATCAGCTTAGATGAGAAAAAAAAAGGAAGGGGTATACGCTTTGCTGCAGAGCTTGCAAAGCTTGCAAAGCTCGCCTTTTCAAAACAGTCTTGTTAGTAGGAAGGGGAGGAAGTAATGGGCGTTTGACTAAGCTAATGTACTCAGTGAACCATTGGAGAGCTGCCAACTCACATTTTAAAATAAATGTCAACATTAATTTTTAAAGTTTAAATGCATATTTTGCATTTTTGCTCTCAGCTTTCTCCAGTGCTACAGTGCTTTCCGAGGCACAGGAGCCGGCACGGCCGGGCCTCCCTGGGGAGCTCCCTGTGGAGGCAGCCGGGAACGGGTGCTTGGAGCACCGCTGTTCCCATGGCATTTGCTACGTGGGTGTAATTTCTTCCTCGCAGAGAAACCCTTACCTGCTGCTTAACTCACTTCAAAAAAAGAAAAAAAAAAAAGATTTTATGTTTTCACAGTGCTGTTTATTTCCTTCAGACGATACCAAACTGAACCTGAGCAGAATACGTGTGTTAGATTATCAGTACAATGGTATCTCCTATAAATAGGGTCACTGTAGTTATGTCAGAGCTTTGCTGAGCACAGATTTAATTTAATCAAGGTATCTTTTAGTGTCAAGGCCCATCTGTTTAAAATTAGCACTATGATCTCTCTAGGCCCTCTTTAAAATCATGGCGGTCCAGAATCCCTATCCCTTAAAGGCTTTTGCTGGGCTAACAGCATCCAAAGTGCTAAAGGGAAGGATATTTTTCTAAGGATGAAGCGCTCTTTGGAAAGCTTGCAGACAGGCAGTAAAAACAAATAAGTGAAGAGGGAGTTGAGCCGTTCACTGGGGACTGCACAGAGGAATTTGGCAAGAGGGAGGGCTATGGAGGGTAGTGCAGAAGCAAGGTGTAAGGAAGCTGTTCCTTGGCACTGAAGCAGGAGGAAAGGTATTTCCAGATGGCAGTTGGAGGGACCAGCTGCGGAGAGGAGAAGGAATCAGCCCTCTGTGCGGAGGATTCCCCCTGGCCCTGGCTGAACCACCAGCGCAGCTGCGGCCGGGCAGGACGGAGGAAGGCAGCTGCCTCTGCGCAAGCCCACTCGCATGCAGGATGCTGGCTTGGCTCTGCAAGCTGCAGGATTTGCAAGGTTTTCCCCCAGGGCAAGATCTCCCAGAGCAAGAGCTTTAAGCAGGCAGATGTTCGTCTCTCCTCTCCCCTCTTCTTGCTGTATGATGCAGGCTAAGGTCCTCAAAAGTGAACCCCAGCTGCCAGGTCTCGTAACCTGAATCCCTTCGGTCACCCCACCAAGGAGGACAAGGAATCACACGGGGTTGATTTCATCTCCACAACACCATAACATGAGCCTACCAGGAGCTGATGTCAGTATAGATTTGTTAAATATTTTTTTGATTAAATGGGTCTATAACACCACCTGGGAACATATCACTCAGTACGTGAGCTTTCCCCTCCGTGAAATGCAAACGCTAGAGGCTTCTTCCCAAAATCCACAGCCGTATCAGTCCCCTTGGCCACCACAGTCATCACCGTCGCCCCAAGGAAAAGAGCGCACTGCGCTTGCGTCCAGTTAAACCTGGCCTGCCTGGAGATGCTTTCCTGCCCGCATTGCTCTCCCTCTGCTCCTGTCCTTTTCAAAATATCAGCAGAATTTAAGGGCAGAGCTTGCAGTAAAAAAGAGCTGTGTCGTAGCAAAAAGAGCACCTTTAATCAGAGTTTGCAATGGCAGCTTGCACAGTAAATAATAGTTGTCTTAAAATCATATTGCTCCTGTTCAGCAAACTCCTGTCTGTGAATAGAAAGGCGTCTCAAAAGGCAAGGCAATGAGAGTGCTCCCAGCTGGGATCCCTCTCCAGCCACTGTGCCCTCTGCAGAGCCCTCTCCCCATCCATATGGGCTACTCAGGACAAGCAGCAGATGCCCACCCGCTCACCACAGTAACGTGAGCATAATTTGTCTAAGTCTGAGGTCATAGATTTAGCAGACCAGTGCCACTAAATCATTTTTTATGGGTTTAGGCATATTTTAAGACCTTCTAGTTGATAATTCCCTTCCCCATAACATCCCCAGGCATGTGGGTCAGAAACCTGAGAGTTTGTGTCTGGCTTCGCATGTGGTCCAAAGTGCCCTGGAATCTTTGGGTCCCCAAAACTTCCCTGAAGAAACTGCCCTCGGACTCGCCATAACTCCACAAAATGTTGCATTTCAGATGAAGCAGTGTATCTCGTTCATGTTGTTTCAGTGTAAACGCTCAGACAGGTTGGGGCAATGGTCCGTAGCCTCCTCACACTTCCACCTTGCCCACCTCAGGCCCCGCGCAGGCCGTGAGCTGAGCAGAACCACCTCGTCTTTTCCCATCGCCTCTTCCCTGCCTTGACTTAGCTGAGACAACATCTCCTCCCTCTGCGCTTGTCTGTTTGCAGCTCTGCCTGTGATGGCTGCTGCAGTCTCCAGGAGGAAAGACAACATTAAAGTGAGGGTGAATTACCCACATTCATGGCATACTTTTGTTGCTGATGGCACAAGCGACCTGCCCAGGGGAAGATGGGACCATGATGAGCCCGTCTGACTCGGCAGGAGGAAACTCTGAGTCACCTCGCTGAACTGTAAAGGCTGAATAAATTCCTTGGACTCAATGGAGTTTACCCTAATGACTCGAGGCTGCAGATGTTTTCCATTTCTCTTTTTGAACTTGCTCTTTAATATTAAGCAAAGTCATTATTAATTCCTTTTTTAACCTAAAATGAAGATTATCATGACTGTCTGTCAAGTACACACTAGCGCTCCTTAAAAGGAGCTATTTTATATAGCACCTTCAGTTTAATGTATATGCAAATAAGATATTACAGATTAATTAGTATGCAAATTAAGCCATGTGTTATTTGTGTATACCTGTATCTTTCCAAGCCTACTGCCTGGACGGGCTAGCAGGTAGCTTGTGTACTTGTTTATGAATCCGTACGTATTACTCCATGGTAACAGTGAAGATCTCTCTGGTGTGCATGTTATTTCATCTACCTCTGCCCAAAGATACAACACCGGAAGTTTAAAGGATCTTCCATATCTTTCAAAATAATTTTTCATGCCTGGAAATATTTGTAACTGAGCTGCTGATGTCCAGCTAAGATCACGTAGTTAGACTTCAAAATATCACCTTTTCCAACTGAAATCACTAGTGGGACACCGTTTACCAAGTTCAGGTCACCAAAATCTCTGAGAGATGACAGATTCTACCCAGGTCATTATCATAATAGCAGTGGAAGCTGCAGGCAGGTCATTTGTAA
Source organism: Fulmarus glacialis (assembly GCF_000690835.1). Lineage (NCBI taxonomy): Eukaryota > Metazoa > Chordata > Aves > Procellariiformes > Procellariidae > Fulmarus > Fulmarus glacialis. Next base: position 92,657 of record NW_009220630.1, on the reverse strand, counting down.
GTGCAGGAAAGAAAACCCAGCATTAGCAAACCTAAAATGACTTGGGAGCAGCTGTTCCTGAATCAGCAGGTTGATGAATAACATGTCATGGGGATGACATGAGCAGCTATGCTGGGGGTCCTGCACGAGAGCCACTTTCCTCATGGTTTCCCTGGGACAAGCAGGGGCCAGACCCAGCCGGTGGCTCCCGGGAAAGCCCACCTGTGCGGTGGGAGGTGCAAGGGGTAGAGCTGAGACCTCCGGGGGTGACTGCTCTGACAGGTGCATTTCCATCCCATTTGTCTTTCCCAAACTCCAGATCACGTTCTCCACTCCATGCGGGTTTGCACCCTATTTATCCCACAGAAACATGGAGTTTGGCTGCAGATGTTAAAAACTGGGAGCTCAAGGAGTGCATCCATAGGGTCTTCTCATGGCCCGCAGAGCTCTTGTGGTGCTGCCTGCATCATTTCCTTCCTCTTTTCCAAAACAGCATGGCTGATCTCTCAGAGCATCTGGAGTAGCAGTCAGCTTTTCCGAAGCCTGTTTTCCCTGCCTTGCATCACTCAGCACACAAGCAATGTGGGTCCAGTTTGGTGCGAGGCTTTAGTACAGCCAAATGTAATGACGAGCCGTGGGGTGGACCAGCCCTTTGTTTAATTTAAGAATCTTTTCCCTATGTTTTGAGCTCAGCAGTGAAATCCCTGCATCCAGCTGCATTTCACTGTCTCATTACTTCATAGATCATCTCAATAATCTGATTCCAGAGCTCCCACACTCTATTCCTACTTCTCCAACCATCAGCCAAGTGAGCTGGGTTAAATTTCTTGCAGCACAGAGGGGACTAGAATAGACTACGGAAGAGCCTAATTAGCAATCTTGTCCCTTTACAACATATTGAAGTTTTCTAGGCATCGAGCCATATTCTTTCATAGCCTTTCTCCTTCCCTCCCTCTCTCTTTTTTTGGTAGCTTCTAATTTTTTATTAAAGGATAACAGCATTATTGACAGTACAAAATACTTTCTTGCATACCACTAAGCATTAAACAGGGAAGTGTCAGATATACAAGATAAGAGAAAAGTGGAGCTAAAGCAGCTAGGCACATTGCAGAAGCTATACATACAGCCACAATAAAAGCTATACCAGTAATTCGCTTTTAGTCGGTTCCTGTCTTGGCACTTTCCTCCAAAGACATTCAGTATTACCTGCCTAGGACAAGCAATAAAACTTTCCAATTTTCTTCATTGGGCTGTATTTCTGGAGTGGGTCTCTTTGGCCTGAGTTTCCTACTGCTGGGGTTGTTCCCCAGACATGTGGAAGTGTCTCTTTATGTTTGCGTGTCCCCCAGGCCAACAGCAATTAAAACTTGCTTGGGCATATGGTATGTGTTCAACTGAAGTGCAGTCACTGCAAGTTCCCTGAAAACCAGAGGAAAACCCTGTGTATTGGATTGTGAGCCTTTTAAAGAGCTATGTTTTGGTCTTGAGAGCTGGTCACTGATCATCCAGAGTGTGGATGGTCCGTGTGAATGGTGGATAGCTATTGAAACGGTGAGTGGAGTGAGGAGATGCCGTCGTTCAACAGTTGGTTCATTGCCATGGGAGCTTTTTCCTTTCCCCAGGTGTGCTGAAGGAGGAGTGATTGCAGGAGGTTCAGGACGATGTCCTTCATCTACCTCATGTGAGGCTTTAATTCTTCTCCTGCAGCCTTAATGAGCGCCCTGGGCAGTCAAGTTAGATGTTTTTCCTCTATCCCAATCAATGTTTAATGGCTCCCACTGAAATGACTGAGGCAGGCTCACCTTGAAGAGTCAGTGGTGTGTTGGGCCATTTCCAGCTCGCCTTTATAAAACTGGACCTGCCTTTTAAGGATTTGATTAAGTTCCCACTGAATTCAATAGCAAAACTGCTATTAAAACCTACTGGAGCAGGCCACATGGTAACAAATGTTGGATTTTAATTTATTATAATAATATCAAAGCTAATGCTGGCTTTGCAATGAACCCCTGGAATGGTGCAATAAGAAAGAAGTGAAAAAGAACAGTGAAAAAAATGCTATTAATTCAGAGACAGATATATTTATTTCAAGTAGATTATTCTTAGAAACACTCGTAGCATTATTTACAAGAATCTTTAAAAAATTGCAGTGCTACAAAACTGAGATTCATCACTGAGGTAAAACATTTCATTATTATTTCTCAAATCAATTCCCCCAGCAGAATATGAATTACAGGATTTCAGCCAGCCTTTTCAAGAAACCTCTTTTAAAAATTTACATAGCTTATAACAGATTGCCAGAAATACTGCAAGCAGCCATTAATTTACTCCTAACCAATTAAAGCCTATGCTAACACATGCACTGATATGCACACACTTGTTCCTAATTTTTCTTCTGCATTTAAGCATGAACAAAGAGACATGCCTTAGAACTGAAAAGAATTTGAAGGCATTTTCATGCTTTCTTTTTTCAGACTCAAGGGCAAATGTGTCTTTGATAAATATCATTCTGTTTTTTTCTTCCAAAGAAGAAACCTCTTTACAAATCACTACATTTTTTCCTGCTGTTGATTGGCAGGTAGATTTGCAAACAACAGCAGGCCATCGGAAACAATGTCTCCTTTAGCTTTTAAGTTTAAATTGTTAGGGTTTTTAATTTAATTACTTTATTAAGGATACTAGGCTAAAGAAAGATATGGAACAATGGGATTTGGGCATTTTCGTATTACTATGTTGACAAGGTGATTTGCAAAAATGGTGATGATCACCAATGTTCTCATGGGAGCCCTGAGTGTGAACCCCTCCATTTGCTCTTTTTGTTAGTGGGGATGGTGCTACTTTAGTTAAATGTCGTCACTTAGTAGTAATCTACGTACCCAGTAGGTTAGTGTATTAGACTTTTTTCAACTATGAGCAGACACAGCCTGGGAATTTTTACAGACCTGTGAGAAAGAAGAGATTGCAAGCAGAAATGCCTGTTGGCTCAGCTGCATGTCCCACTGGGACATGTGTCTGGGGTGCGTGTGGTTTGTTATCTGAGCATCTCAAGGTGCATCCTGCTACCTGTGGGTGCTTCAGGCTGAGAGGAGGAGTTAAGGGGTAGGGAAAACAGCAAAAGGAAGCTTGATAAAAATAAGAGAATGGGAAAACAAGTTATTTGGCCATCAGTAAATGTACTCTCCTGGTGTCTCAAAGTGATGGTAGTGGCTCTTATATCAAACCCACACTTGGTGAAATGGAGGTACAAGAGGACTCTTAGCTGAACCCAGGCCTTCCACCTTGCCTCTACAAATGAAAATCTGGTTTGTAGCCACCTATCACAAGAAAGTTTGTGTAACAGGTGGAGCAGCCTGGCTTATTCACAGGGAATCTCAGGGTTGAGTCAACCCAAATATGGCAGGTCCACCTGCAGGAGCCTTGGTTTACCCTGCAGTTCGTGCAAGGAGTACCTCTCTGAGTCAGTATAGCTCACACTAGAGCTGTAGGGGTGTGTGAAGGCTGACATGGCCATTGAGGGTTCATGCTTCATACTCATTCTCCTCGCCAAGTAAAAGCCAGTATGAAAATTGCTCTGCAAAGCTGTGGTCACCCTTGAGAGTTATCCATCTGAGCTGCTGGCTGTATTCCACAGGGCAAGAACTGGAGCTAAGCATTTTCCAAATTATAATAAAACCCAAGTAAGACAGATGAGGTTTAAAACATTGTGATCCATGCTGTGAGCTTTCCACTGTGTTTCAGTTCAAGCTGTAATATTATGATCAGCATAAAAAGGCTTGAAATACTGGATTTACAATGGAAATACTGCCTTGTGCATACTACTATACCTGGAGGTGTCAACACACTCATACACTCATAGCATTAAAAGGCATCACAAGCACTTCTCTGGGAAGGCACTATGATTATTTTTCCTTCTGCTGTGGCAAGGCTTGCCACCCTTCCACATATATTAGTACTACAAATTTCAATAGGAAAAAGAAAATCAATTCCACTTGAATATCATTTTTGATGGTTGCTCTAACTCTTCTGATGGGCCCAAACAAAAGACTCCAGTTTAATGTGTGTGTATTTTGAGCTGTGCCCCTTGCTGACCCTCCAGTTTAATTTCCGTCCTTCAGATGAGATAAATGGAGCGTGAAGCAGGTCATATCTCAAAATACTGACACATGGGTTACAGACAGAACTCACAGGCAGGAGAGGCAGCCAGTTTGTAGATTAAATCAAAGCAGTTCTGAATAGATGGGAGGTCAGCAAGGGCCAGCTTTGACATTTGATAGGACCTTGTGATCAATCAACTCTTTCTTGGGTCTTCCAGGTTTCTTGATGACAATGCTTCTTAAAATAAATAAATAAATAACCCCAGATGGGACATGTCAAAAACTGCCAAAGCAGCTCTGGATTGTGTAAAATTATAAGATTAATTATTATCGAAGATGGTAATAGCAGGAGTTGTTTAAAGCAGCCAGCATGGAAGTTAGTGCTCTTTAATTGCAAGCATTTTGTCTGCATGCAGCGGTAATAATTTTTTGCATGGTGTGTATTATATCACTACGATTTTGGTAATAATCCAAAAGCATGATAGCACATCCTGGTTGTTTATGGCACTCAGGAGTAATCAGATGGAGTCCCTGATTAAAAACCTACTGTTATGTTGAAAGGAAGGCTGAGGTGATATCCTGGCCTCTGATGAAATTTGCCCCCTGCTGAGTCATCCCTGCCAGCATGATTTATCTGGAGGGAGTGTAGGAACATCCCTGAGAAGCAAATGTTTGGCTGTGGGCATGGACCAGATCTCATGAAATGAAGCAATTTTGCCCAAAATTCTCTGTGGGAGGAAGCACCCCACCGTCTGTGTGGTCTTTGCCATATAAACATGTTCCAGTAGAAAAAAGCTTGTTAGGGGAGTATTTGCAGCATCACTCCACACCAGACCTGATTTTGCCCCTCTGATGTATATGAGAATTTTCCCACAGGTCGAGCCCATTGGAAAATCCTCCATTTCAGTGTGTTTGTTTTCAGAGACAGATTAAGCTTTTCTGGGAGAGTATGCAGCCTAGAAGGGTTTGTCGTGACCAAATGGAGCTATGCTCTCACAAGGTTACAAGCAGATTGTTTTGGTTGTATTTTTCCTTCCTTAGGAAAATAAATGATATGGTTTCTTGCTCCCCTGCTTTGCTTCATGCAAGAATTGGAAATACGGCATCTATTTGGGGAGTTGGCTGTGGAATCTCATTAGAGATCATTGTGAAAATACTGTTTTTCAGGAAAATATTAAATTTAAGAAAAACTGCCAGAAGATTCTTTTTGGAGCATAAAAGAAAAATAGATGCAAAAGCCTCATTTGATGGCAAGGGACATGCTGTAATGAAATGGAGAAGAGCTGATGAGGAAAGCAGGATTTGGAAGTTGGTTTAGAGAACAGTGAATTTCCCAAATGAGCCACAAACTTCCCTGTGTGGTCTTAGCCTCTAGCTTATGGTTCATAGGCTAGGGCTAACATTTCCTCACCTTGGGGGATAAACTCCTTTCATCTACAACAATATAAAGACAGTAGGCACTGCAGTGATGGAGAACCATATAAGTAACTTGACAGGCAGAGTAATGGGCTTGTGTTTCAATGCTCTGCTAAATAAAACTCCATGGGCATCCCTGGACACACACTTTCAGGGGAAATGGAAATGTTGGAACGTCTCATTGCTGCCACAAGAATTCAGGCAAGCTGCGATTTCAGGGACACTGGCTGAGCAGGCAGGGTTGGGCAGGGCCCCTGAGCCAGGTAGTGGCCATCAAAAGATGTTAACTTTCACAAAAACCCATTGATATGAGAAGGTAGGAGAGGGGAATTTGCTAATGATAGTTGGAGAGATGGAGCTAGAAACTTCTGACTTCTTCTGTCACCTTGCCATTCAGTCTCTTTTTGACTTGGGTTGCAGTCTCTGGGCAGCTCTAGTTTTCTGTACTTTTGAAACTCAGGTTAGGAACCTGTTGGAAATAAGGGCCATCTGCATGCCTGCCAGTGCACCCATTCTATGCCAGTCAACGCTTGCTCACCTAGAAAAAGTCTTGAGTTCAACACTAGGGTGTTGCATATAGGATGATAAATTATTAGGGTTACGTGAAACCACTGCCTATAGTTGGTGAAGAATTAGTAAATTAATAACCTACAAATATTTCAGTCCTCTCTTCTTTGTGCCTATTTCTTTTATTGGAGTCCCTCAACCTACTTCACCTGCCCCCATGTGCTGTTGGAGTCTTCTCCAGTCCTTACCCATCTTTTTCTCCATGATAGCCCATATCCTTCCTGTTTTCATCAGTCATTTCAGCATAAAGATTTGTATATGGCCGTTTTCTCATCAGGACACCCCAAATCAACACTAGGTGTGTGCTTGGGAGGAAAAGGAAGGTAGCAAGGTCCTTGAAGACACCCAAATGCCAAATATGTATTCCCTGTGAAGAATACAGATTTGTTTTCTATGAAGAACTCAAAGCAAATGCTGTGCATTTAATAAGAGATGCGTACAGGTAATACTTCTTGTGATCAGCAATTTGGAGAACAATTGTGAGAGTCTTAAAAACATTGTGAGCAGCAAGACGCTATTTTAAGTTAGAAGGACTATCCTGGAGGACAGACACAGCAGGACCCCTGGCTGGGGAGAAGAGCCCCAGGGCAGCCAGCCCCAGTCTGAAGCTCAACTACTGCTTCAGCTGAGACTCTGAAACAGCTCAGAAAGAATCTGGTTAAATACAATGTGTAACTGCATTTTATTACTTCATTTCACTTTATAGGAACTCTGCTCTCAATTTTACAGTTGAGAACTTAACCCTTTGCTCCACTGAAATAATGGGATCTCTTCCTTTCCAAGATGGCGATGGTGTGCACAGAGGTAAATTTGACATCTCGAATGGCTTTACTCCCCAGAGGGTATGCAAGAAAAGCAATGAGCAGCACTGCAGGCAGATCCTCAGGGAGCCTCTGTTCAAGGGAAGGTGTGGGGGGGTGCAGTGAACTGGAGATCTTTTCCTTCAAAGGTAAAAGAATTAGCTTTGGGCTGGTAGAGGTCAAGCGCCAAGACCTGGAGGATAGCTTTTGCTAGGAGGTAGTGTTACTGTCTCCTTGGAGAAGTGGGTATGTGCAAAGATGTGTCCCAGCAATGGGTAGCCCCCTTGTGTCACAGGTAGCATGTTTCTGAACAGCCTGCAGAAACACTTTGATTTCTACCAAGTCTTGGTCTTTATACTTGAAAGGCTGGGGTGTTTAACACATTGCCTCCCAACAAATTCTTTTGCTATCCTGAGGCTCCAGGAGATGAACTCCGGCATTAAAAGCAAGCAGTGCGAGCAGTCTGCAGGCTCCTCAAATGCCCTCTTCTTCCATAAAATCCTCAGTTCCACCTCATCTTGAGAGACTACTACTAAAACTGTTTCCATTTTTAGGGATCTGTGAAAAGCAAGTTTTTCTGAAACCATTACATATTTTGTTCCTATTCCAAGTGCTGGCTTTGATAGCAAAAGGGCAGCAACCAGAAAATGGTTTGAATTCCTTCCAGTGGAGGGAGGAGCAGATGCAGACCTGCATTACCGTAGTAATGAAATACTACGTGTGATGCATGCATACGCCTGTATCGAGTGCTATCAATGAGGGAGAAGGCTCTCCAAGACCTTTACCACAACAACCCCATGCAACACTACAGGCTTGGGGAAGAGTGGCTGGAAATCTGCCCAGAGGAAAAGGACCTGGGGGTGCTGATTGACAGCCGGCTGAACATGAGCCGGCAGTGTGCCCAGGTGGCCAAGAAGACCAATGGCATCCTGGCCTGTATCAGAAATAGCGTGGCCAGCAGAAGTAAGGAGGTGATCGTGCCCCCGTACTCGGCCCTCGTGAGGCCGCACCTCGAATCCTGTGTTCAGTTTTGGGCCCCTCACTACAAGAAGGACATTGAGGTGCTGGAGTGTGTCCAACGAAGAGCAACGAAGCTGGTGAAGGGTCTAGAGAACAAGTCTTATGAGGAGCAGCTGAGGGAACTGGGGCTGTTTAGTCTGGAGAAGAGGAGGCTGAGGGGAGACCTCATCGCGCTCTACAACTACCTGAAAGGAGGTTGCAGCGAGGTGGGGATTGGTCTCTTCTCCCAAGTCACTAGCAATAGGACGAGAGGAAATGGTCTCAAGTTGCGCCAGGGGAGGTTTAGACTGGACATTAGGAAAAATTTCTTTACTGAAAGAGTGGTCAGGCCTTGGAACAGGCTGCCCAGGGAAGTGGTGGAGTCACCATCCCTCGAAGTATTTAAAAGACGTGTAGATGAGGCGCTTAGGGACATGGTTTAGTGCGCATGGTGGTGTTGGGTTAATGGTTGGACTCCATGATCTTAGAGGTCTTTTCCAACCTTAATGATTCTATGATTCTATGACACCCTTTTCCCACACCCCTCCCCAGTCCCCAGTAAGTCTGTGTCTGGTGCAAGATCCATCACTTGCCTGCCTCATTGTAAGGAGCTGTAAAAATAGGCAGCCCACTCTTTAGATATAGTCTAATGTTGACAGATGCAGAAAGACATGAGGCAGGAGAAAAAGAAACTGTTTGGTAGAGTTGGTCTTTATTGCTACAGTTTAGCAAAATATGTCTGAGGGAAGCAAGAATGGCCCTTTTGAATCATTTCTTGCATTTATTATATAGCCTGTGGGAGAGGAGAATGCTTGAGGCAAGCTTACTGCACAATTTCTTGTAACAGTGCCTGCTCTGTCTATATGTGCTGAAGAGCTTGCTCATGTAGGAGAGCCCAATGTGATTAGAGCCATTTCTTTACTCCCTGACATTTGTCCTTCTGAAAGCTTTTGACTTGAGCACCTGGTCTGAGATAAACCAATTTGTCACCACGATGTTTGATCATCCACTATGAGGAAGGACAATTTCGGCACAAGGTGCTTATTCAGATAGCAGTATCAGTATTTATGAATTTGATTTAACCCCTGAGGTACTGAATTTTGTTTTTCCTTTGCAGTAAGCAAACATGTAAAATACATGTATCATGGAGCCATGGATTTCTAGCCACATGCTAGAGCCTCATTTTTTGGTGACTGCACAATCATGAAAATTAAAAGGTCATTGAAATGCCTTAGGAGGAATTAAAAAATAGGATCAATACATTATTAGTCACACCATAATTTATTTGGGAAATCTCTGCCCTATTTTTTTATTTTAAATAATCTTGCTCTCTCCTAATTCAAATACTTTCCAGGCTCTACAAAACACTATTTCCCCACTTTTATTCACAGTCTGAAAAGCAAGCACCATTGCAAGCTGCCATGTTTTTCACGCTTCATTATTGTACATTTTCTTGTACACAATGAACTATGCCCATGAAAATTTGCTGTGAATTGTCTTGTAATTGCCTAGTTATGAAGGAAAATGTGGTTAGAGTAAAATAACATTAACGTTAAAAATAGGAAAGTTGCAGTTAATGCATGTGAAGAGAAATACTCCATCTCATCACAGAAGGAAGCAAGGGTGCTGAAGAGAGCTGGTGGAAACAGGGAGCTTGGCGTACCTTTGGGATCTGGCCCTGGTGGAGGAAGGACATAGCAAAGGCATGATCATAGGGGCAGGTCTCCTGCCCCAGTGGCCATGGGGAACCTGCTAGAGATGCCACCTTCAGCCTTCGGGCCTCTGCGTAAGAAAGATATTAATTAGTTGAAGTAAAATCTGAGAAGTTCACAGTCGGGGAGTCGGATGGGTTAACTTGTGGAAAATCATACAGCAGGGCAAAAAAAAGAGTGGGTGAGGAATTAATGAGAGGGAATCCTAGAAGCGCAGCTAGAAAAAATAAGGGTGATTTTAAGAAAGATGCAGAAAATACAAATGTAAATATAATTGTGAAGAAAAATGTGCAGTCCATAGGGAGGTGATCCTCATGCTGCAGGATTTTGCAAATCGGGCTGGAGAAAACTCCAGAGGCTGTCACTAAGGAGCAAATCATTTGCCTAACAGTGAGCAGGACCGAGTGATCTAATAAAGCTTTTCCGTTCCTCGTGTCTGGGACTGGGAAATTAATGCTAGATGCGGTGCCAAACTATGCATGTTAAATGTGTCTCTGTCAGTATTGGTAGAAGTTAATTTTGTATGTTGATGATAGCATAATCCATACCACACTGTACAAAACGAAAGGCAGGCAGTTAACCTGGGAGCAGGGAATGTTTATTTCATGCTTGCCTTGGGGCAAGAACTAATGGCAAACGTTGTAGAAACAGCATGCTAGATACCATCTTGTCTTTTATTTAAGTGTACTGATTTATCTCCTTTGGGAGGTGGTGGAGTCCCTATCAGCTCTTGAGTCATTTAAAACTCGACTGAACAAAGCACTCATGAATAGACTCTTGGGAGCAATCATGAAATGCTTGGGGATGGACAAGATTAAATACGAGGTTTTTATCCAACTATCTTTCTGTGGATATAGAGTATTAATCGCTCGGGTGAGAGCAGGGCACTGAAGTGAGGAGATGCTGGTGTCCCCTGGCTAGGATCTCGCCCGATCTCCCTGCGGGTGCCCGAGCACAGCAGCGAGGAAAGTGCCACCATGTTCCCCATTACAGAGTGTTTGAAATCAAAATCTTAAAAAATATTCTTCAGGTATGTAAAGTAAACATTCTCGGGCTATGGAGCTATATGCTCACTTGTTGTGACCTGATGGCTACATTCCTGGGTGCTTCTTCCACCCTAGCTCCATCAAAGCACAAAGCAGCATTTGGAGAAGAGCTGCAGAGAAAGTGCATGTTTGTCATATGTCTCCAGGGTGTGATGCTTTCCAGCCATAAATACGCGTGGCTGTCAGTGTGACAAGATAATTATTTTATTGGTGGGTTTTCAACAGAAATATGGGCCAAAACTTCCTTGTTCTACTCATCAGAGAAACTTCATTGAATTTAAAATCACCATTCTTCCAAGTGAAACAGATTTAGCCCTAAATCATAATTCATCAGTTGTTGGCACCCTGCAATTTAAATCTGCTGCAATTTAAATCAACAACAAGGAAATAAATCTTTTTAAAAAGTATATTAAAATCAGTATTGATTATTCCAAGCAGGAGTGCTGCATTCAGAGCTGTTAATCTTTTTTTTTAGGATCCCAAGATAAAATATTGCAGCAAAACTGCTGTATAAAAAAATCACTACGGTTTAATCATGTGGTAAATTACTAGGATTTTTGTATGTGGAATTTATAGGGCACCATTTCTTTTAGATTGAAAGGGAACACTCCTGATTTAGCTCTGATTACTCATCTACAGATGGGGTTAATGTCATGCGTCTCTTTGGGGATGTATCTTCTTAAGTAATGATGTCCTTATTGTGTGCTCTATGGATCTGTTGTCAAGATGCCTTTAAATATATCCTTGATGGCACATGGAGGTACCAGTGAATTATGTGTTGAATTAACAGGTAATTCAATCCACCTTGGGGTTAATCTTATTGCAAAATAACAAGCTACATAAAAGCCATTTAAGTGCAATTTTAAAAAACGCTCTAAGAGATATAATCTCTTTAATCAGAAACAGATTTTGTTCAATTACCTTTAGTCTCCTCAATAAAAACAGTGAGGCCAGATCTGCTGTTATCTCCTGGGATCCAACATCCCAGCACCGTGCAGCTGGGCACAGGGGTTGGACCAGGGTGCCACTGAGGCAAACTTGTCATGCTCCATCACCATGTGAGATGGAGATGGGCTGGGAGAGCAGCTAGTCCTCTGCTCCCTGCTCACTTCTCTCACATGCCTGACATTCCTGGGCCAATGCCGCGTTCAGGGCTGATACAACCCGCACCCCGTTCCTGATGCTTCATCTTTCCTTTGGCTTTATTGACTGAGTTGGGGGAGATGTGGGGTGATAGGTGTGAAAATGGTCCTTGGCACTCAAGAAGAGGAAGGCTTGCTCCGGGTGGAGCGGAGACGAGCAGTACAGGCTCCTCGGGTGGTACCTTCCCTGCTGGGGATGTTTCCTTATGGGAGTGAAGATACCAATAAGCTTCAGTGTTTTCAGTCCCTGGAGCATCTCAGGCTTTGCTGGAGGGCCAGGGCTCATGAGGCTTCCCTGCTGCTTCTTGCGCCTCTGCGGTTGGAGGGGTAAAAGCAAGTCACTTTGCAAGGGCCTGCACCAGCACTGAACAAATGATAACACACAGAAACAAGTTCTTCTGTGCTTTTTCCTTTGCAATTTTCAGGCTCATTAGCTATGCAAAACTATTTTCTCATCCATTACCAAATATCTTTCCATTGTATGAATAATTGCTTGGTTTGCTGAGAAGTGTGCACTGTTTTGGTTAATTTTCAGGCTGCCTTCGTTTGTTTCTGCTCTGGCTGCTGCCAGCAAAAGGTTTCTCAGCTTCTGCTGGTCTCCTGTGCTGCTGCCACGTATTCCTGAGCTTAGCGGAAGAATTATAGATTTCAGATCTTCCAGTCAAATGCAGAATTCAAAAGCCTGTGTTTTTTCCCATGGGTGAAGAGCTTCCTGTTTGTGAGTGCACACTGTGGGGCCCTCATGGCAGGTTAATTTGAAATGGTCAAAAATTAAATTTCAGTCCTGGAAGAAAAGCTGTATTCTTGGAAATGCTCTGTGCTGTGCAATCCTCCCTTGGAACAACTTTCAGACCATCCTGTAACAAACTAACAGCCAGCAGATGGGAAATTCAGAGCCCATCAGTCCCTTTCATTCATTCTACTACTTTTCTATACATGGCCAGTGTTAATCCTGAATTTTTTTAAGAGGGATGTGGAATCCATGTCTGAGAAATGGCTACAAAATACCTTGGTATGAGCCTACAGCTGGACTGTACGTGCAAAGGTATCTGGATCTGAAAGCATGGGTCTCGATCTACTAAAAATGCATCTGTGGTCAAATCTTTTTACAGTCAATTTGTTCTGAAGCAGAATTAATGATGACTGGCATCCCTTGCCCTAGGAATCTGTTTCACCAGGGAAGATGGACAACTATGTTAGCTTACACCCAGGTTCAGAGGTCCAAGTGAGGCCATCACACTCTGTGGGACATTAAGTGACAAAGATGTGATTAATATGAGCATGAATGGACAAGGAAAGAGTTCCCTGAGTAGTCAGGTCTGCAGAAGTCCTCTGAGAACTAGTCTGTGTTCAAATCACGTTTCTTTTCATATCAGCAGTTCACCTTAGAGGCAGATATGTAAAACAAAACACTGAAGGACGAAGCATCACTAGTCCCTAAATCTGTTCTTCCTGACCACTGTACTGCAATGAGCTAAATCCTGCCTTTGTATCCCACTTTATGCTGTATTCCCTAAGGGATGTGGCATAGAAATTGCAGCCAAGGAAGGGAAAAGCAAAACTAACTTTATAATAACTTTGCTCCTTCTAGATTCTGGCTTATGGGAAGGCCAAAGCGACACATGGTATGTGTTAGCAGTGCCTTTGCAGCTGCTCTAACTCACAGAAGCCTTCCCAGGGCTGCACAGCCCTGCACGCAGAGGGTCTATGGCTTTCTCCTGTCCTTGCACCACCCTGCAGCCTGCAGCTAAGCGGGATAGCCTAGGACCACCAGTGCCGGCTCTGCTCCCCCACTGCAGGGATGTTGCCATCACATCCTTCAGATGTCCTGCAGAGCCCACCTATGCCACCAGAGCAGCCAGGCAGAGCACAAGCAGGGCAAGAATGAGCTTTACTATCTCTCTCCAGAAGAAAATCTTTATTGTGAATAGAGCTCTGCACAATAGATAAGGCTTCTCAGATGAAAAACTGCTTCCCCTTCCCGGCAGAGTCTAAAATTTCTTCTGATGGTGATGACGCCTTGAACAATGACGACCTTCATTCATCTCTTCTGGCCAGGAGAGAGCTGAGAGTTCATGTTTTAAGCTCTTTCACTGCACTGAAGACGCATAAAAGCCTCTCATCACTGTTCAAACACAGTCCTCCATTAGGAGTTATTTAAGCAGGAACCGCTTTCCCTGCTCCAAACCTCTTTGTATGAAATCCTTCCAGCACCGCGTGTGGCATCAGCCAGCGGCTGATCTGGCGCACACTGTGCTGGACGTAGCAGTAATGGATAGTTAATTAACCCGATCCATCAGTCAGTCCCTTTCGAGGACAGTATTGATGATTTTAAAGCTTGAATCTCATATCTTCTTTCTATCTTTGTGTCATTGTCATATGTTAAAAAAATAAACAAATGAGACTAGAGGGCACTTTTGATTACTACAATTTTTCTTCACATGCTTCATTTGCTGGGCTATTTGTATCAGTCAAGTTGTCTTTATTTGCCAAACTCTGTCAGGACTCGGGGCTTGCCCTTCTGGCAAAATGCAGTTTGATCCCAAATTTGTTTTCAGCTTTTGCCTCAATATCTTCGTTATTTTCCCAAAAAGCTGAGATAAAACCAAAGAACAAGCAAAAGCTAGTTGATTTATTTTTAGGTGCCAACAGTGCCTTTTCTTGTCCTTAAAAAATCTTTTGGTCATGAAAATAATGACCTTTTTCTGCAAAGAAGGTATTTCTTTTCTACTGGAGCTAACACAAGAAGAAGAATGGTCTTGCAATTAAGGTCATTTTGAACAAAGTTTATTCCACGCCTGGCTTGCCTCAGCCTTCTCATGTAACCTTGGAGGTATCCCTCAATTCCTGACGATTCTCCTCTCCGGTAATCAGGCTCTGCAAAGGTATTGCCACATTAAAGGTCAGGCTTTCAAAAATGATGAGTGGTTTTGTTTCGCTGACTTAATCTACGGAGGTTGGGTACTGCAGCACCTCTGAAAATGAAGCCCTGTTACAGAAATTTGACGTGAAAGGAGGCATCCAGCAACACAGGCACCTAGAATCAATAGTTGCTTTCAGAAATCTTGGCCTACACCCATGAATGCTTGTAAAGTACTTTAACATCCAAATGTTGGAGAAGAGAGAATGATTTAAATGTTTTGAAGTTATTCCCAGGACTAGAAGTTTGCAGGATTGTGTCACAAGAAATAAAAAAAAATATATAGCAGAAGTAATGAGGAAATTCTCACAAGTTCAGGGAGAAGATATTTCCCAAAGCGCTGCTGATTGGCTTTAGTTTGGTCTGGTCCTCTTCTTTCAAGGCTGACATAAATCTTCAGAGCAAAGGAGCTTTCCTGGGAGCCAAGCAGGTGTCTGCTGAATCACTGAATTTAACTCTTTCTCGGCAGCCCGCGAGGCAGTGCATACCCATGACCTTGCAGGGCGTAAGTCTGGGGGTGATGTGCTGATTTACACCCCATGAGTATCTGGCCTGTAGTATGTCCATCTGCTTGCCCGTTTGCTTGTTGTCTCTTCTTGCACACAGACGTCTGGGCTCTGCGTTGGGGACGACCCATCCCGCCCTCCCAAGGTTGCTTCCCACAGATGCCTCCAACCACGCTTGGGGCAGAAGGTCACTTCTCCAGCCTAGCACCACATGCGGTTCGACGAGGGTGGCTGCCTCCCCCTAAGCAAACGGTGGCCATGGGTCAAAACTGGGGGAAAAAGGACTCAGAAGAGAATCTCAGTCTTGACCAAAAATAACCCCGCTGTTTAGGGGCCGTGTGAGAGGTGGTATCCCTTCATGCTTAAAAGGTGAGACAAGTCTCCTGAAAAGGTTATTATCTGGAGCAGACAAATCCTTCAGCAGGTTGGGCTTTTTTTTGTATACCTCAAACAAAGAGCCAGCACAAAGAGCTGTAAGATCTTTTTTTCCCCTTTTTTTATTTTGCTGCCTCTGTGCTGTTCCCTTTCATTTCTGCTGCCCACAGAAACTACCGCGCCTCCCTATCTTCTGCTGAATATACATCAAATAGGAGGTGAAGCACTGGCAGTCTTCACAGGAGAAGCCAGGCGGCAAGGGGAGGGCATCTTACATGCTGCACTGTTTCATTAATTTATTTTTTCTCCTTTTTTGGGAAAAAGTATATGTGGGTGACCCAGAGCAGACCGAAAAATGCGTGTGCATCACAGGCTGGGAAGGAGCCCAAGAAGCATGCAATGAGTGCAGGTCAGCTGCTGGGCTAAAGGTGTGTGGGCCTGGTGCTGAAGGGTCCCGGGGGGCTGCCGGGACCCCCCCAGGCCAGGATGAGCTGCTGCAGGCTGGGTCTGTCTTGTGGGTACCACAGGGATGCTGCCCCTGCCCACACCTGACAGGATCTCTCTCTTCCCTTTAGCAAAAAGGCTTTTCTTGAGCTCCCCTAAAAACCAGGTCTGGCATGACCTCAAGACCACTTCAAGTTAATGTTTTCCCCCTTCTCCAAATGTCTCTATTTCTTCCTTTAGTCTCACCTATAAAGTGTAATTTGCCTATTCAAACCAACACTGCTGCGTGTTCCCTTCTGCATATGTACCAAATACGATAATGGCAATAAGTGTTACCTTGGCCTGGAGAAAAGCATTGCTATCAACCTGGTTTATTGTGCAATTTATTCAGCATGAATTAATTTTCGAAATGTTATCACAGAGGCCACTGCCGTTCTCGCGACGCGCACTTGCTTTGTGAAGCCTTTGCTTGAGGCGCTATTTCTAACATTTGGCTAGTTTTCTTCAAGGGGTTGTGTTGTTAATTATCTTGCTTGCAAACAGGATTCACCGTCTACCTAGCAGTAGATACCATACTTATTTTAAGGAAAATCAGCTGCACAGACAGGTAGAATAGCTGTCAGATACAAGATGACTGAATTATACTTGCTTTGTTCATGGGTCAGACAAGAAAATTGCCAGCTACATAACGTCTGGGACTATCACAGCAAGACCCTGGGGCTTGGGGAAAGTCAACACCACAAACGCCTTTGTGCCCCAGCTTGTTGTACTGGGAAAGAGCCTTGGAAGCCCACATTTCTGAAACCAAACCTTTATACGTGTGGATATCATCCAAGCATTGCTCTGGATCTTACACTGGAAGGTGAACTGAGAGCAAGTTTTGGCTCAGGTGCTGTAATGTGCTTTTATTGCTGGGGTTTGAAATACATCTTTTCATTTCTCCCTGGAGCACTCGGCCTTTCTGGCAGCTTGAACTTTGCCTCCCGTAGTGTTTGGGTCATGAAAATATTTTGGGTTTTTTCTGGTTTTTGCATTGCTTTGCTGAATGCCTTTGAGGACCACCCTGCCTGGGACCTCGCTAGTGATGTTTGCATGAATGACAGTCACACGAGGGGTTTCAGGCTGGGTTTTCAGCCCACCCCAGACCTGCCCTCCTTGCACTATGCTGCTGATGACTGGCCGAAGTGGAACAGGTGCATTTCCCCGGCTCAGCACCTGTCAGGGGGAAATTTGCTTTTTCTTAGGTTTGTCTTTCTTCCAAGCATAACCTAATGAGCCTGATCCTGCTTGCTCTCACCCGATGAAGGGCTTATAGACACGTGTGCTGGTTTTGGCTGGGGTAGAGTTAATTTTCTTCACAGTAGCTAGTATAGGGCTGTGTTTTGGATTTGTGCTGGAAACAGTGGTGATATCCCAGGGATGTTCTCGTTCCTCACAGGGATGTTTTTGTTACTGCTGAGCAGGGCTCACACAGAGTCAAGGCTTTTTCTGCTTCTCACCCCACCCCACCAGCAAGTAGGCTGGGGGTGCACAAGGAGTTGGGAGGGGACACAGCCAGGACAGCTGACCCCAGCTGACCAAAGGGATCATATCCCACACCGTATGACGTCACGCTCAGTGTATAAAGCTGGGGGGAGAAGAAGGAAGAGGAGGACATTCAGAATGATGGCGTTTGTTTTCCCAAGTAACCGTTATGCGTGATGGAGCCCTGCTTTCCTGGAGATGGCTGAACACCTGCTGATGGGAAGGAGTGAATGAATTCCTTGTTTTGCTTTGCTTGCGTGCGCGGCTTTTGTTTTCCCTATTAAACTGTCTTTATCTCAACCCACGAGTTTTCTCACTTTTAGTCTTCCGATTCTCTCTCCCATCCCACCAGGGGAAGTGAGCGAGCAGCTGGATGGTCCTTAGTTGCTGGCTGGGGTTAAACCACGACAGTCCTTTTTGGTGCCCAATGTGGGGCTCGAAGGGGTCAAGATAACGACAGATTTGATCGGAATGTGCTAGATCGAATTTATAGCTGTTATTGCTGTTTAGCTAATAATCAGCAGGCTTCTGTGCTTGTTAGTGGCTGCTTTTTGCTTACGTTGCTTGCTGTACTGCTTATCCTCTTACCCTACCGTGCCTGGGAACATTTTGGTAACAGCAATGGGGATGCACCTGGGCTGGCAGATGGCCAGGGCATCGCTGCTGTTTCTGTGCTGCTGTAGGGCAGGTGGCCGGGGCCTCTGTGCTTGTTCTGTGCTGCTTTACTGGACAGGCTGGAACTCCAGTGTGAACTTGAGTCAAAGCAACTGTGACCTGTGGATGAGTCCACGCAGGAGCAGGATACCCCGAAGCGCCTGTGGCTGTGGATAGGCCCATGCCAGAGCAGGTACATCTTGAAGCATCTGTGGCTGTGGTTATGTCTGTGCCACAGCAGGTATACTTCTGAAAGGATTGTAGCACAAGAATAAGTCCACACTGGAGAAGGTACACCTTGAAGCATCTGTGGCTGTGGGATAAGTCCATGCTGCAGCAGATACACCAGGAAGCATCAGTGGCTGTGCATGAGGTCATGCTGGAGCGCCTCAAAATGTGGCCATGGATAACCCCACAACAGAGCAGGTACATCCCTGGAGGGACTGCAGCCATGGGTAAGGCCACGTTGGAGCACGTTCACTCCTAAAGGGACTGTAGCTGTGGGTAAGGCCACACTGGAGCAGGTATATCTCTGAAGGCATTGTGGCCCATGGAGAAGGCCATGCTGGAACAGGTGCACCTCAAAGCGACTGTGGCTGTGGATAAGTCTATGCTGCAGCAGGTATACCTCTGGAGAGACTGTGGTGCATAGATAAGGCTCCACCTGGAGCAGGTACAACCCTAAGGGACTGCAGTCTGTGGATAAGTCCAAGCCAGAGCAGGGGCAAGGGGAGGAGTTCATTGCAATGTTAAACCCTATGGTCTGGTCCAAAGGGGCCAGAGGTGGCGATTGTAATGGATATACGTTTAAATTGTTGTAACCCGGGATTTGAGTTGCATGAGGAACTACTATAGTAGAAACCACCTGAACTGATGGAGGACAAGCCTTACAAGAAGCAGTGCAAGTGCAGCAGTGACCCGACCTGAGCTGGCTTTAGTGCCCAGTAACTCCACACAACACACCACCTCTGCTGTCCTGAGTGACAGCTACTATGAAGAAAATTAACTCTATCCCAGCCAAAACCAGCACAACACGCATGGGTGAGAGCGCACCGTCCCGTACGGCAGCGTTGTGTCACGAGGAGCTGACAAATCCATTATCCCCTGTAGCACTGGCTGTGACAGGAATGTGCTGCTGTGGCTCCGGGCTGGCGCATGACGGCTCGAGGTTGTGGCAGCACAACCCATCTACAGAAATTTATTTTTTCTGTAAGCCACAGATTTTAAAGGGAGTGGCTTTATTTTTAAGATCTGCTACTATAGAGGTAGCCAGATGGTTTATGGCATGATAGTGGGTCACCGAAATGCTTATGTGTCCTGTCTAGGTGAGACAGGCCATCTGCAAAGATGCAGATGTGATTCTCCATTTAGAACATACAGCAGCAGCCTGATTTATATGAAATACGCAGCACAGGTTGCAGTATGTGAAAAAGTAGCTCTCCCTTATTTGTGCAGATAGCCTCGATGTCACTGAAAATAATCCATTCAAATCAGACAGCAAAGGTGTACAGTTCTCATGTTGTTACGCTACAGGCATTTATTCCCCCTCACGCCTTGAGGTTTCCTACATGGAGCAGTAGGTAGCTCTGGAAGGCGGTTCATCTTTCCCTGTCACTGTCTGGTTTGTTTTTATTTAGATCTGGCACGTTTTTAAATGCAACTCAGCCATAGCACTGGACTGAGGCTGTTGTTTCATTAACGTACATCCTCCCGAAGCCACATCCAGCTCTGTGCCCTTCCCAGGGGGCTGAGACGCCCTGTACTGCACCGTCCCTCTCTGGCTGCCCTCCCGGATCTGGGCGTCAGAGACCATGCTGCTGCCGCCGAGCTTGATGCTGTGCCCCTCGTCTAAGAATAGTCTCACTGTCTTGAACGCTTGCCAGTTTCTGATGGCTCGGCAAGCAGAGGGAAGAAACACAGCCATTATGTAATGGCTTCTCCTGGCCAAGAAAAAAATCCCATTTATTGATCTCCTGTCTGAAAACCTCAGTAACTCTGTGTAATTGATGACCAGCTGTTAAGAAAAGCTGTTTGGAGGAAGAACATTTATAATTAAAGAACAGACACTTCAAATTCAACTCTTCCTCCATTTTCTCATTGCATTTTTCTGTGCTGTCTCTGGGAAAAACCATCCTGCCTGGGCCTTTAAGCTTCTTGTTTCAAACCAATATATGCCTTTCCCAGAGAGCAACATTGCGTTCTCCAATTTCACTCCCTGTGCTACGGAGGAGAACTATTCATGGAGCTGTGTGAGAGAAAGAGATTAAGGAAATATCAAGACTAACAGATGGGAAGCAGGCAGTGGATGACGTGTAGGCAGGGCTGATGTTACAGCAAGTCTTATCTTGTTAGCAGAAATATGTTGCAATAAGCAGAGTTCTGGGAGAGAGGTTGGTGTTGAGCACGGAATAGAAGTCCTTTCTATCTGATGAGGGGCCTGCCCGTGTCTAAAAATGTTTTATTATTAGATGCTCTGGTACCCCTGAACATTTAGGTCTTGATCCTCTTTTTCCAGATCTGCCCACCTCTTCTGGGCTTTGGAGGTGAAAATGTTTCTGGGTTTCTCTGCTGAAAGCATGACTGTCCCCGTTTGTTTGAGGGAAACCCGAAATATAGGTCACTCAGCTTGACCGTACAGCATAGCCCTCCCAGACCTGTGGCTATTCACAAGTTAAGCTATAGCCTGCCTCTCCTCCCCCCTCACAGACACTCTGAGTAAGGACTACACTGGAAATAGATAATTTAGCATGAGAATTATATTATGCATTTAAATGTAAATTGCTGGAGAATTGATGATTGCTTTGTTTGAATTGTAATGATTCGAGTATCGATGGTTTTTTTCTTAGAGTACATTTTAACTGGTATTTATGTCCTTTTACATCCATCTCAAACACCAATGTGCATGTGTCCTTAAGCTTTCAGCTGTAAATCCTTGAGCTGTCACATTCCCATTAGGAAACCCATTTCTTTGACCTCTCCAGCAATTGTAGACTGGCACTTTTTTCCCCCCTCCCCGTCTTTCTTTTTTTAAGATCTCTTGTTTTAATTCAAGGAGAGGAAAATCTCAAGTCCAAAAAAAAAATACAACTTGGGTCCTCTGCTGTTCCCTGAGCACCAGTGGCAGTGGTCCTGCTCCCTGCCTCTCCCCCTCACTGCCTGCAAATTGGATCCCTGCCTCGGCAGCCGGGGAGAGCTTTTGCAGAGGCTGCGAGCGCAGAGGTTCGTTACCAGCCCCGCCAGCGTGAATGGCGCTGCTTGGAGCCAAGCACGTGGAAAATTAACTCTATGCTCTTCAGCAGCAGCTGAGCACAGCTGAGGGTACCGAGCTCATCTTCCAGAGTTGGCAGCTCCTCCACCCTGGTGCTGACCATCAGTTCAGGATTCGGATGCTGGGGCCGAGCAGCTAACGTGCAGGCGATCTGATCCCTTTGCTTGTGCAGGGTGCCTGGAAATGAGACTGAGCAGACTGTGTTTTTTTCCCATGGTAGGGAGGGAGAGAGGGGGAAAAACAGATGTACACAGATCTGTTCACAGCAAAGACCTGGTTTCATCCATGGATGCTCCTATCCTGTTAGCGGGGTGCCAAGCACCAGCCCTCAGCATGAATGAAAGAGACTGAAAGGGTGGCTGGTCACCCAAGTCCATTCTCAGGCTTGGCCCAGAAAAGAACTTTTTTTACCATCTAAAAAGCTAGTAAAGTGAGGGAAGCCAGGGGTTAATTACCTCTACCCTTCCCATCAAGTTTAACAGTCACCGGTGGGAAAAGCCTGGGTTTCGGCTCTGTTCGCAAGGTGGAGAGCAGTAAATACCATCATTTACAGAGTTTTTCTGAGGTGCAGCCAACTTTCAGGAATG